>NW_018165677.1:136751-138008 GCF_001263595.1 Phalaenopsis equestris | reverse complement strand
GTTTCTGACACTTGGGTTAGATGGTCATTGGAATTTTCCTCTTCTCCTTAATCTTCTATCTTCTGGGGGAGCTAATTTCATTTCAACCATTCCTATTGAGCCTCATTTGCAAGATACTCCTACATTTAAACTTCCAATGTCTTGCTCCACTATAAAATCTTTATTTTCCGCCTTACATAATTTTCAAAAGCTCCCTTGGGGAGAGGGTGTGTGGAGTTGGGCATTAAATTGCTCTATGTCTTTCCTGGCTTGACGGATTTTCCACTCTATTATTCCTTGTGATGATATCTTAAAAATGAAGGGTTTGAAACTTGCTTCACGTTGTTGTTTGTGTAACTCGGCGGAGGAGACTGTTGAGCATATTTTCTTTTCTTGCCCCTTTTCACTTTTCATTTATAGGAAGGTTGGCATGTGGTTTGGTACTATTGTGAATCCGGAGCAGAATCTTTTGCTTACCACTATGATTTGCAATCCGGATCGTAAACAGAAACATTTTTGCAAGTCTACTCTTACATTATATGCTGGTTTATTTGGATGACTCGTAATGATATTATACATGAGGGTAAAGCCATTTAGAATAGAATGATATTTACTAATATTATTGCATATATTAATAAGCTTTGGAGAACGGGTAAAGCTAAACAAATCTTCTTTTCAGGCATTAACTATTTTCTTTCTATTCACGAGGCTTATGATTCTGTTAGTTGAGAGTTTATCTTGAAGGTGCTTAAAACTAGGGGTTTTCCTGGGATATTTGCAAAATTATTCTCTCTTGGCTCAATAAATACAACATATTCATCAATGGTCAATCTCGGGGCTCTGTAGTAGACGAGACGCAGCGGACGCTGTCGAGCTGCTCTGTCGCTGAAGAGACGCAGGCACGAAGATGATCGCAGAACTGTTGCCATACGAGACGCGAACGCAAATGCGAGAAGAAGCGACGCGAGTAAATCCTAAAGCCGAAAGACGCTAGGGTTCGCCATGTGGCGGAACCCTAGCAGAGCGGAATGGCAACATGCGAGGCTCGTAAAAAGACATCATATTCAATATATATATATATATATATATTTGTTTTTTAAAAGGAAATTGGTATTTGACAGAAACCCAAATGCGATTTCCCATGCGCTAGGCCCCATGATGAAAGCCCGAGCCATGTGCCTAAATATTCGAGAACCCAACGCCATTGGGGATCGAACTCGTGACCTGAGGGGACTTACAACGAACCCAACCAATCAACAGGCCACGGCTTGCGGCAAC
>NW_018165677.1:118010-136640 GCF_001263595.1 Phalaenopsis equestris | reverse complement strand
TGCACATCTTTACCTTGTAGGTGCAATTTATATTTATATTTATAGAAACATTGGAATATTAATTTTTTTCTCTGATAATTTTTTAGTATTAAATGGATAAGGAAGATGATCTTATAGATTTTCTTACTTCTGCCAACTTTTTCAGGTTATTGAAGTTCTTGTTAGTGTAGTCAAACAGAGGTTTTATTTTCCTTTCCTTCAGATGACTAAAATTTCACTGGAAATAACTCGTCAAAAAGAAAGAAAAAAAGATGATTTGATTTACAGGTTTTGTTTGTGCTTTAGTTGTATCTTTACAGTACAAAAATCGTGCATAACATTGCTGAAAATACTTTTCTTAGCTCTATTTTGAATATTTTATTATGCCGTTCATATTTAAAACTAATAGTACACAATTTGAACTCGTTGAAATAGAGTAGAGATCATCATAGAATTTCTTAATATTCATGCATTCTTTCCAATTATCATCCTTTTTTCTTTTATGATTATAATTTACATGGCATGCCTCAGGGCAATGTGGCACACATGGATCGGTTTTCTGAAGAATTTGGAACTGGAGATGCTGAAGGAGATGATGAAAACTCTGATGGAAGTTTAGAATCTCAAAAGCGTGCAAAACCTGTTGACTTTCAGGCTTTGTTCGGTGGAAACAACAATGATCATTTTATGATGGGCATAAAGTTTACGAAGTAAATACATGATTTTGCTGGTCCTTTTATATAATTTTATTGCTAAATTAATTTGAGTTTGGAGGTTTCATATTTTTGTTCATGCAGGAGAAGCATAAAATTATACAGTAATTTTTATTCTTCAGACATCATTGTAGCATCTCCTCTTGCTTTAATCACTGTAAGCATTTGTTATGCGCTTTTTGATTGCAATCTTCTTTTAAATTTAGATCTTATTTCCTTCAGGCAACTTCTAAGGCATAGACTTTTCCAATCAAAACCATACCATTAGATGTGGAATATGCATCAAATATGCTGTTATTTTTAGCGTTTTTGTAGATAGTCATTTTGGATGTATCTTTACTGAACTGTTGTGAGAAATTGCATGTTAGATTTGTCCACGATGTGAGTATGATCAAGTTATTTTTTTCTTTCTATTAGGGTTGTCTCTGAAGGAATTCTTTCTATTCTCCCCGTGACCCGTCTTTGGACTTTGGAGTATTGTTTCAACTCACTCACCAATATCGGCTAATGACACTCTATTAGAGCATAAATAAACTATGATAAATAACTAATAATAAATAGCCATAAATGAAGAAAACCATCACACAATAGGAATAATCTCACCTCAAACCACTTATTTTAGGATAAACGCTCACAAGTATGCATTTTGTAATTTGTCTACATTACCAATTAGCATGTTTGATGGTGCAGGGACTTGTCTGTTATGACCTAGTTCAAGGCTTGGAGTTGACCAAATTGGGTACAAATGGTCATATGATGAAAGTTAAATTTTTCTATAAATAGCATTTAACAAATGAAAGAGTCATTAAAGAAAATAAATTAAAGTAATATACTTAAGCTTACCTCATTTTTGGTTCTCTGCGTCTGTTATAAACATTTTCTTCTTTATTGTTCATCTTTTAATCAAATAGTTAAACCTGAAATGTTAATTTAAGACATCGAGTTAACCATAGCCAATGAATATTCATACTCGTAAAGTATTGTAACACAACAACAACAACAACAACAACAACAAAGCTTTATTCCCACTACATGGGGCCGGCTCCCTGAATCCTTTTTCTCCATTGCGTCCAAAGTATTATAACACAATAAAAATAAAATAATATCAATGTAAGTTAAACTTTATGTAAATCAATATAAAAACATTTGAAGGTTTGCACTATATAATATAATTATTCAAGATAGTTCTAAAGATTCACTGCCTTACTGTATCGTTTACAGATCAATATCTTTTTAATCTATATATAACAGTCACAAAAGCGCTGTCTAAAATTGATATCAATATTATTTTTCATATATATGCACAGATACCTTAGCCTGCCCTCGTTGTTATCATAAAAAAGTGAACTCCATCATGGTCAAACATGCACGTATAATAAGTCTATGTAGTTCATATCATTCATTTATGAATTTTATTCAATTGAATATATTATGTATACATAATGCATAATTGTTATTATCGCTAAAATGTAAAATTATCACAATAATATGACCAACAAAAATAAAAGCATTTAAATCAGAATAAAACTTGGCAATTGAATTTATAAGTGACAGTAACTATGAATGCAACTGATTAAGAAAAAAGAAAAAGGTTATCACAGATCAAAAGTAAGAGTAGTCACTTCAATTCTGATGATCTCTTCCCAATTATTCTCTTCACTTATCTCTAATGAAAACCTATAGTCAAGCTCATAAATAATTATTATTAATTTATTATATGTTAATTTTATTATTAGACGATAATGTGTCTTTATTTGACCCTAAATGTATCATTTAATAATAATTATTTTATTATTATTTTGTTATCATTATTATTTATTTTTTGGTCACCCGTGAAGAGTGTGAATGTTGCATTAACTTAAATTGCAAAAGGAGGCCATAAGAGCCACCAAAAAGCGAAAAGAAAGAGGCTATTAAGTAGTACCAAAATTCCTATCCCTCGTAACAAAAAAAAGCAAGGGTTGACTATCATGTAATTCTGTAACAAAAAAAAAAAATTCTGTAAGGCAAGTTGAGCACAAAAATGAGTTGCCACTTGACGTAAGCTAGTATGAAAGGCAATGTCGGGGCTATGGTCCCCAAGCTGCCCCCAAAAAGTTCTCTCCACCGAATGCCTCAGAGTATCCAAAACATTGTTGTAGTCCCCTTCCACCACCAGTCCACGGTTTTCCTTCATCCAATGTTCTACCAATGTGCGAATAAAAAGTACAACTTCCATCTCAACTCGAGAGCTATCGCAGGCAACAATCTGTCATCGACCGTTAAGATAAGCCGGCTCTGCTTATCCCGAATGATCACTCCCAAGCTAGGAAGCCCAGAGGGAAGAAGGGCCCCATCGACATTTGCCTTGATTCAGCTGGGAGGGAGAGGACACCATTGAGGAGAGAAAGACAACCTATGAGGCCGATTAGTGTCCCATTGCTCCCGAATGGGGAAGGCATAAATGCAAGTGAGGGAGGAAAGAACAATAGAAGCCAACATTGTCTGTGTCCCATGAGACCGCCCATGTTTTTTCTCATTCCTAACTTTCCAGCATTGATAAACAACACTACAATAATTTTTTCCAATGGAGATCATGCGAGTTGGCATGTCCATCAACCTTTTGCAAACATCTTCGAAACAGGTGCAGGTGGCAATCACGATCCCCCATTTTAGCAATCATTGGAAAATAGCCTTTAAAACTTTGCATAGGGAAGTGATATGTGTGTAGTCCTCCATATCCTGGCAACCCCACGGACGAAGAACTTCCTCGCAAATATTTCTTTGAAACAACCAAAGATTAATAGAAACTGCATTTCGAAGAAGGCACCACCAAAACTAGGATTCCCTAGGGTGTAAATTTAGTTTATCAATCCAGTTGCTGCACTTATTCACATGATCAAACAGTTTATTGAAGCTTAAAGAAGTAATTGAATGGCCCGAGTAGGAGGGAAACATTTCAGCTCGATCAAAAGGTAGCCCTTCCAACTGCTGCAGTTTTCGTATGATAGCCGCAAGTTCCACCCCAAATCTGTTGTGCAAAGCTGTGTATTCCAACCGCTTTCAAGAAATGGGTCACAAACCTGAAACTCCTCAGGCATTTTGACATTGATAAAAGTGGGTCACTTTACAATGGGCTGCTCAAAAATCTATTTATCTTTAAGGATATTAATATTTCGTCCATCCCCAACCTTCCACCAGATAACAGGAAACAAGGCCTCAGCCCTGTTGGAGATGATTTTCCAGACTAGGGAATCCGTTCTTTTGCTACTTCGCCGCCACGGGTTGGAGCCATATTTTTCAATCAAGAAATTATAAGGAAAGACATTGGGCTGTTGTATCAACCCCCAAGCAAGCCGAGCTTCTTCTAGGCAATAGAACGAAGACCCCGCTGATTTGGGTCCTTGTCCCAGGGGAAAGACCTGCAAGCTTTCTCAATCCTAGCAATAATAGGTTCGATTGAGCGAGTGAGTAAGAAGGAAGTGACCAGAATTAACGAACAATTGATCAATGTAATCCTGCCAGCCAAAGAAAGGTGTTGGTTTTCCCATGCCAATAGCTTCCCATCCACCTTGTGCGTGAGAGCAGAAAAATCTGCAGCAATTAGTTTTCGTAGCGTCAATTTTATGCCCAAATACTCAAGCTCCTCCACTTTTTTGAAATTTAGGAAGCAGGAGATACAATTTTTGCGCCAGTTTAAAGCTTTTTTTACTAAATAGAATGGAGGATTTCAGTTTATTAGCTTTCTGCCCAGTTCATCCATAGTAATCCTTAATAATTTTCCGGAGGTTTTTAGCAGCCTCCATGGACGCTTCCGTGAATAGGAGTATATCATCAACATGTAAGAGATGTGATACTTTCGTCCCTCTAGGAGTATCGGCCACTCCCAACTGAAAGAGAGCCTGCTTCAAAGACTGCAAAAGAAGTTCGGAGCAGAGGATAAACAAATATGAAGATAACAGACAACCTTGACGGAATCCACACTTCGCCTCGATCCAAGCTGTTTGCTTCCCGTTAACCATGACAACAAAATCGGGGGGTTATAATACATTGAAGTATCCATCTTTGAAATGTTCTCGGGAATTGGAGCTTCTTCATGACAACTTCAAGCATTTTCCAGCTCATCTTGTCATATGCTTGTTCCATGTTGAGCTTAACTGCCATAAAGCCCGTAGTCGAAGTACAATGTTGGAAGCAACTCATCATGTCTTGTGCCAATAAACTATGGTTAGAGATAGACCGATTTGGAACAAACACACCTTGTTCGACCGAAATAAGCATTGGGAGGAGGACCCTTCAGCCGGTTGACCAAGATCTTCGCAACAATTTTATAAGAGGATTGGCATAGGCTGATCGGTCAAAATTTGGTATGGGAATCAACATTCTCAACTTTAGGGATAAGGACCACAAAAGCATCCTTCTATTTTGAGGGCATAGCTCTACCCTCTAAAAATTCATGGATTGCGTTGCATGCATCATTTCCGACGACAATCCATAAATGCTTGAAGACAGTTATCCCGTGCAACCCTAGAGATATGTTAAGGCCAATAGATTTGACCGCATTCCATATCTCCTCATTGGAAACTCTTCTGTCAAGGATGCCCTCCATAGAACGACTGATATTGTTTGGGCAAGTAAGAGTTGATCAATTATCAAAATTGATAGCCCTTTCCTCCCATTTGGCCAAAAAATAATGATGGATAGAATTGGCAATAAAATACTGATCCTCCACCAACATACCACTATTATCTTTGAGCCCCCGAATACGGTTAGAGTTTCTCTTGTCGCTTGCCACAGTGCAAAAAAAATGAGAGTTAGCATCTCCCTCGTTGAGCCATTTCACCTTAGCTCTTTGGTGCCATCAACTAGTAATGCGAGCTAGAGTAGTGTTCAATTCATTGACTTTGAGCCTAAGGGCACCTTCCTGGGCTACACTAAGCCCAATATTCAAACAATCTATCTACTATAGTTCCTCAACTCCAGAAATATAAGGCTTTAAGAGCCTGCTTGCACTTCTTAGATAAAACATCGGCCTTTAATCCCATGGCAGCTCCACACCATTTCTCCTCTACGATTTTCCGTACCGCAGGGTAGGTAATCCATGTCTTCAAACTTGATCCATATATGGGGTAGAGTCGGAACCTTCCAATCCCGAGCTAAAAGAAGCGGGTTGTGGTCCAAAGCAATATAGAGGAGGTGCTTAACTTGGACATCTCGGTAACAATCAAATATTGTCGTATTAACCAAAACACAATCAAGTCTCACCCAAATGTTACTATTGTCATCCTTATTGTTGCACCAAGTGAAGAGAGGACTGCAAAATGTAACTTCATGGAGATCATTAGAGGTCATGAATTCCACCTTTTCGTTGACTCCCAAAGAGTTAACCAATCGTCTACCACCATTTCTCCTCCACGATTTTCCGTACCACAGGGTAGGTAATCCATGTCTTCAAACTTGATCCACATATGGGGTAGAGTCGGAACCTTCCAGTCCCGAGCCAAAAGAAGCGGGCTGTGGTTCGAAGCAATATAGAGGAGGTGCTTAACTTGGACATCCCGATAACAATCAAACATTGTCGTATTAACCAAAACACGATCAAGTCTCACCCAAATGTTACTATTTTCATCCTTATTGTTGCACCAAGTGAAGAGAGGACTGCAGAATGTAACTTCATGGAGATCATTAGAGGTCATGAATTCCACCATTTCGATGACTCCCAAAGAGTTAACCAATCATCTACCACCTTTCTTATTCGCCTGCATAGTGATGCAATTGAAATTACCCCCCCCCCCCCCCCACCCCAACCCAGCAGCACACCCACCGCACACCCCCGACAAAGGTAGGAAGAACTACATACAGGTTTGCCACAATAAAGCTACACAATTGATGTCGAATCAAATAATCTCTCTTGGCGTAAATAAAAACAGAATTGCAACCTTGCCCGTTCGGAAAATCAACCTTCCAAAGAACACACTGGTTGGAGCCCACTATAGAAAAACAAACATCTTTCCTCCACATGACGAGAATTCTCCAGAAAACCGAAAAGCAGGCCGGTGAATGAATTCCTAGTCCCTGCCTACTAGTATGTCAACATCTCTTCTCTCAATACTTTGTACCTTAGTCTCCATTAGTCGCAACAAGTGAACATTGTGGATGCTAATTATCTGGTTCAAATAGTTCCCCACTGTCGCCTTGTGGGCACCCCTACAATTCCAAAAGATGGTGTTACTCATTGGCGCACCGAAGGGGATGATCCCTCGTTGATCGAAATTTCAGGAGTGTTGGTTCTTTTCTTTCTCGGTATATGCTCAATAAGCCCCTTCTACTGGATTCTCTCGTCAAAGGGAGCTTTGGAGACCCTTTCAGCCCCCCATTGTTGTTTATTCTTCAGAAGCCTTTTAGTTTCTTCCTTCTGCAAAGCTCCCAGCTTCTCTACCGAAATGACCTGCTGTTATGTGGGTACCACTTTCTGCTTTCCTGTCATGGCCGACTCACCTATAGATAGCACAGGAGCAGCTCCACTTTCTCAGATTGGTTCCTACCCCGTAGGTTTGCTACCTGAGCTCCCCTCTTGACCCGATAGAAGGCCCCTTCGACTGGTGTTGGTCTTCATGTCAGGTTCGAAATTTCCTTTCTTGTTATTCAGTTTGCTTCTTGTGGTCAAAATCCATTCTCCATAAGGTTCTACCACTGGCTGCTGGATGCTTAGACGCTCCCGCCCATCCTGACATGTTCAAGACTCCTCGGTCTGACTCTCAAATTTGTAAAAAGTCTCCGGTTAAGCCTCAACAGGGGGATTACCTCCAACTTGTTTGCTGCTCCCTGCATCTCCATTGTTAGCCGTTTGACCAACCTTATTTGTCCTCAGCTCCTCATTTTTAGTTTGTTTCTCAGCTCCCTTTGAACCGTTAACATTAGCCAACAGACATTTATTCACCTTAAGCCACACTTGAAGCAAAGTTGTCTGATACCCTCATACTCCACCTGAAAGAATTTTCCAACTCTACCATTCACCCACTCTTGTCGATAGTTTTTTGGCCAGATCCAACCTAATGCAAACCTGAACATACATACTACGTCCCTATGTAGAGGTTTGAACTACGGCCATAACGACTTCCCAATCATGGCCGCAATGCGGGCAATGTTATCTTCATCTCAGTAAAGCAGTGGAAGTTGTGGTAGACATATCCACACCGGCGAGGTCAAACCATCCAACGAGTTCGGCAAGAAATCCAAAGTCCATTGTCAAGTCCCACAACACATCCAAGAATGGTCATGGGAAGCCTTTAAGCACCCATCCCGGCTTTCTTCACAAGTGAAAACGCATATGAAGGAATCCACACCCACAAGGGCTAGTTGAAAAGTTCCAAATTGTGCCCACTTCTGACCCCCTCAATAAGTTAGCCTTGGGCACCCTTCATCGCAACAATTTGCCAACAACTGCTTTTTCCAATTTCTTCTCACTTTTGCCAATTGCCTCATCATTTAAGTTGATCGATATTCCATCTGTCGAGATCTTGTACAAGTCATAATTTTCTTCGAACTGGATATGGTCAGGTCGTTTCCACGCTAGCGTGCCTCTATCCCACAGTCTTTGTGTCACCCGAGCCCTTGAAGCCTGGTGATTGCTTCCATGCGCCAAAGAAGTGTGTGCTCCAAGGCCGAAAGGAGTTCTTGTGCTACCCTGAGCACTAGGATATAGTCAGTTATCTCAGCAACAATGTCCCCACCACCATGCGGGCTATCTCGTTGCCCCTCCAAGCGGCGATCCAAAGAAATCGAGATTTCTACCTTGCAAAAAAATCGTCCTCTTTCACCATTCTACAATCAATTTCCTCCATAATACGGTCCTCGCAGCCCATTAATTTTCCACGCAGAACATGGGGATCAAAACAGACCTCAGTATCCAGTTTCATGGCACCGTCCAACCCACGATCCTGGGCTCTTTGCAGTGAGTAACTCCATCTAATTGCAGAAAAAACATCCCATTAATTTCCCTTGATTTGGTCGATCTGGGGTAGCACAGAGTAACTCCATCTGATTTCATGTTCTTCCCCACCATGCCATCAAGTATCGACTCTAACCTCTTCCATGAGGCATCAAACGAGCTCTTCTCTAGCAAGTACGATTCATGAATAACCTCCATAGACTAATTAGGATGAGAACCTTCACCTAGCGCTACCCAACCTATCACCGAGGCTTGCAAGCTCCCCTTTTGTTTATCTCTTGACACTCTAGTACCTTTTGCTCCTTTGGAAGCGTCAATGTCCATTGTCTGCTCTCTAGTTGACTCAATTGCCGAGTGGTTATCATTTTTCTTTACAACTGAGGATCTCTCCCCATGCGTAATTGCCAAAGCAGCCTCCAAAGCCCTCACATAGTCATTGACTAGGACATCCATGGTTACACCACTACTGACTTTAGCAACAACAACCGCTTCCCTCTCGTGGATTTTTGCGAAGTAGTTATTTGTTATCTTCATTTCACAATATAAATTTAACTATTTCTTTCAAATAAATTTAAATTAATAAAATTCTGACAATAAAATGTCAATCTTTCAAATTTTTACTAAGAGTAAAAATTATTATAAAATATTAATTCAACTTTCGAGTTATCTTATTTAATTATATTTTCTCAATTAGTCTTTAAGATTTATATAAATATATTTCAATTTATATTTTGTAACCATTTACTTTTATATTATTAATTCACATTAACTTCATTAATTGTAACATTATTTTCTGGATTTAAATTGGTTTTCATTTTATCATTTTTGAGTTTCATTTGCATAAAATATGTATTAAAATTTTTTATATAAGTTGGATTTAATAAAAATAACACTTAAATAAGGGGGTGTTTGTTGCGATACTTTTGACAGGATATAAGTTAGATTTAACTTAAATCCAACCAAACACCATAAATAGTTTAAATAAATTTGTCGTTAAGTTAAATCTATTTTTTGCTTGTTTCTTTAATTAAATCCGGATTTATTAAATCCACTTATTAGATGGATTTAATGGATTAAGCGCAGGAAAAAAATATTCCAAATATATTTATGTCAAACACCTCAAATAGATTTAACTGGATTTAACCTTAATTGAACCAAATATTATTTCAGATTTAGTGATATTTAAAGATAGTAAATCCGGATTTACCGAAGTTACTAATTTCTATTTAACTTAAATCCTCCTTATAGCCAAACACCCCCTAAACATAAATAAACCAAACACTAGCCTTACCTCCAAAAGTTTCCAGTAATAGCTTGGCTCGGCCACACCTCCTACATGCAATCGACGTGATTCTTCCTTCCTCTTGTTCTGCTCGAATCCACAACCTCTCTGGCCAATTCTTCTGCACGCCAAGCCCTTTTTCATTCTTCTTCTTATACCGCATATTGCCTTCTCCTTTTCTCTGCAATTCTATTCTGCTATGGTTTCATAGGTCCTCTTTCCTTCTTCTTCTTCTCTCTACACCGAACGAAAACAGGCATCGCTTCCGCGAGAAATGGACACTTCATTGTGATAGCATCGTTGTCAGCAAGGTATGTGACTTCCCTTTTTCGACGAGCCTTCCTCGACACTGAAATCCATGCTTGAGTTGCTCACTCCTCCATCGTTTCCTTTGTAATTGTCGATTGGCCTTGTAGCTATGCTCGCTTTTACGATTAGAGTCGGCATCACTCTCATCTTACTCTCTCTTCCTATATACGAAGTCTCAACCTCTATTCTTTAGTTGCCTTTTTCGTTCTCCTTTCGTCTCTTTATAAAAAGGTTGGGAGAGCCCTCCTCCGGATTGAATACAACTCCCCCGAATCAGTGGGACTCCTCATGATCTAACGGGGTGTTAACTCAAAAAATATCGGGTGTTACAATATCAACCAAAAACCAAACCTGAATAAAATCCTATGCCAAATTAGTATTTTAAAACTGGAAATGAATAACACATTCATTAAAATTAGTGTTACATAAGCATAAGGTTGTCCACAATAACAATTTAAATTACCAGTGCTGAACAAAAATAAGCTTCTTAATATCTTCCTAATTAGTTTGGTTTTCAATCAATCATTAGCATGGCAGAAACACTCCACCGCTAAGGAATGGCAAACGAACTTAAAGTTGTATACTGAGTGGTGCATCCATCCCCTGAGTTCATTTGACGAGTTAATTGTTGAGTGGTGCATCCACCCAGTGGGTTCATTTGATGTGTGCATGATGTTTATGATGGCAAGTTTGTTGATTATTTGGCGCTAGCAATTATTAATGCTGATGATAATAATAATTCAGAGTAAATTCACTATTGGAATGCTGCTTAAAAAAATTAAAAGCCAAATCTGAATTTAAATCATTGAATTAATCTTCACTAGCAAATTTTTTATTGATGCAGCAACTAAAGGAGCACCATTGTTAGAGTTGAAAAGTCTTACTAATCATCAATGGTGTATATTTATTGGCAATTCATCTATAATACTCATGATTGTTTCTTCATCGAGTGAGTTGCAAAAAGAGAAATTGATGCGAGTATGTGAAGTCATAAGAATTCTCTCTGATGTAAAGTAATTGATATTATTGGCATTGTTTCTTCATCAACAACAACAACAACAACAACAAAGCCTTAATCCCACTATGTGGGGTCGGCTACATGAATCCTTTTTCTCCATTGCGTCCTATTTAGTATCATATTTTCATTTAGTTCTAGTAAATTAAGATCATTTTTAATACAATAAGCCCAAGTCTTCCTAGGTCTACCTCTGTTTTTCTTAACACAAGTCGAATTTAAAACATCTACTCTCCTAATCGGATCATCTAATGGTCGACGTTTAATATGACCAAACCATCTAAGACGACTTTCTCTAATTTTGTCTGTCACAGGAGCTACACCAACCCTATCACGAATATATTCATTCCGCATTTTGTCTCTAAGTGTAAAGCCACTCATCCACCTAATCATTCTCATCTCGGCAACACTTAACTTATTATTATGCTTCTCTTTTAAAGGCCAACATTCAGCGCCATAGAGCATTGCAGGCCTCACCACCGTTTTGTTTCTTCATCGAGTGAAAATTTATGCCCTTGGTGGATCATTTAAGCATACTATAAATTCTAGCATGAAAGAGGTTATAAAGAAAGAAGTTTTTAGATGGTCGGATGATGGAATCATTTATCCTATTTTTGATGTCCAATGCATTGTGTTCATAAACAATGTGGAATGATTATTTTCTTCAACACAAATAACAAGAAAATTCCTATAAAATGGTGATAAGGTGGAGAGTATGCATGGATTATTAGAAGTTGAATAAAATTAAAAGAAAAGATCAGTTTGATTTTCCATTTATTGATAATTTTTTTGAACAACTAGCTTAGCATTTCTTTTGTTGTTTCTTGGATGGTTATTCAAATATTCAAGCTGCTATGACATGCGAGAGCTAGGATAAAACCACTTTTACTTGCTAATATGGAAGAATTGTCGTTAGAAGGATGGCATTTGGTTTGTGCGATATATTAATGACATTCCAATAGTGTATGATGGTTATATTCTTTATTCTAGTGGAAATAATGCATTTATGTATTTATGAATGACTTTTTATTTTAGTTGACTAATAGGTTTTGCTAATAATTCCATAAACTAGGGCTGTCAAAACGGCTCGTTGTTCGCGAATAGCTTCTCCGCTTTGTTAGGGTTTCGCCTCACGGCGAACCCTAACGTCTGCTTCGATATCTCTCTCGTCGTCTCTGCTTAACCTTCCTCGTCGGTTTCTCGTGTCGTCTGTCACTTTGGATTCGGCGGGCTGTGTCTGCTCTCCTTCGTCGTCGCTCGTCGTCGCCGCTCTGCTCGAGCTGTTTTCGCAGGGGCGTTGTCTGCTTCTGCGTCCCCTTCTGCAATTTGGGCGTTAAGAACAGGCCGTATTTTCGGGGTTTCCGCTCCTGCTCCATGTTTTCTGGATTTTGACTTTCTGGATTCTGACTTTGCTCTTCATTGCTTTCTTCATTGTTCTTATCGCCACACCTCCATCTATTAGGGATGGCTTCGGACAGATCGTATGCTGCTGCTCTTGCGGGTGTCAACGCCACCTCAGGTACACCAAAATCGTGCTCTTTTCCTCCTTCGTTTGAGTGGGAGGAGGATATCAAGAAACTTTGAAGGAAGAATGGGAAGTCTGTCATCTTTTTTATAGAAGCTGAAGATATTTAACTTGCCTCCTCCTGTCGATTGAATTTAGTTGGGAAATTTTTGTATGGTCATCCCAAAATGGAGCTGATTCGTAAAGAATTTGAGCTTATGCACCTGGTTGGGGAGTGGAAAATTGGACTGTTAGATGGAAGACACATTCTCATACAAATAAATAATGAAGAGGATTGCACGCGTTTATTTGCAGTTTACTTGCTAGAAGGATAATCTGGATTGATAACAGAGTAATGAAGATTCTGAAATGGTCTATGAATTTTGACCCTCGGACGGAACCTCCGATCATTTCGGTTTGGATTTGCCTCCCTGGTCTGAAATTTCATTATTTTACTCAAAAAGTTTTGTACGCTATTACATCAGCTTATGGTAAGCTACTCAAAACACACATTCCTACTTTTAATCTTTCCCATCCATCAGAAGTCAGAGCACTTGTTGAAAGAGACATCACTTCTGCTTCTGAGGAAATTTGGTTGGGCACACAGCATCATGGATATTGTTAAAAGGTAGTGATTGAGCATTTTCCTTCGTATTGTTCAAACTGTCGTATATTCAGCTACTCCTGTTCTCAATGCTACCATCTACATCAACATCTCAGAACAAAAAACACAGTGCTCCGCCAGAGATAGTGATTTCATCTCCTCCTGATCAACTCCAAGTTATTGATAATATTGATCATCAAAATAATGCCCCCAAATACGTTACTATTCTCGCAGGAAATATTACAACCACTCAGCCGTCTGTGGAACCTCCTATAGTAGGTGAGAGGGAGATTTTTCAGACCCCACTTGCCCTAGAAACTATCACTGTTATTACAGGTTACAATACTTCTATTGCTTCACTACCGCCTCATCAAGTTAAGCAAGCTGTATCTGTCACTCAGGTTCATGAGGATCATGTTGTGCAACAACCTACACCTGTCCAACCAACTTTGGAACAATCTATTGATCAAATGAGTCAATCATCGGATGAGAAATGACAGGTCTACACATCGAGGAGGAAGAAGAAGAATGGAGATCTACTTGAGCTCAGGAATCTGATGTATGATACTTTGGTTACTTCGAGCAATGACACTCACCTTACTAATTTGTTAGCAGGCTCAATTTCGAGAACTAGAGGCAGAGGGAGGACTAAAGTGGGACGTCCCTAGCACTTTTGCGCCTTTTGGTGGTTTTTTGGTTTTTTATCTTTATGTTTTGCTTTATTTGGGTTTTGTGTGTGTTATACTGTGTGAATTGAGTTTTCTTTTAAGCTCTCTCATACAGTCTTTCTATATCTTTTCCGTTTTAATAAATTAGCTTTTGGGCTTTTTCAAAAAAAAATATATATATATATAGATTAGTAGTATTTTTTAAAAAAATTTAATTGACTACAAAGCTGCAAAGATTTATAATCACATAGAAGTATTAATTAAGAAAATAGAATAGAAAGTATTAAATTAGATTCAAATAATGTTTTAATATAAACAATAATTTTTAAATCTTGCCCCTACCCTTAACATCTTATGGCTATGTGATGCTATGTGATTAGGGTTGTGTCAAAACGACTCTTTGTTTGTGAACAACTTGTGTTCGGCTCGCTAAGCAAACGAGCCGAACACGAGCTAAGTCTGGGCTCGCTCCTATTCCGCTCGTTTACACCCCTACCATAAACATCTATGAAATAGTATAATTAACAAATTAGTAGCTTAAGTACACCTTTTAAGAGATGTAAAATTGCAAATGAAACTTTCAAACTGGTCTTGAAAGTGAAACAATTGTGATGGGTACATCTGCTGAGGTTGTCCTGGAATTACTTGTATGTTTGACTTCAACACAATGCAGGAACGTTTACTGAAGAAGAAGCCATTTAGTTTGAAAAATAACTACTTAATAGTAAATGAAATAAATGTGTAGCTTATAATGAAGGTTTTGAATTGATTGTTACTTTGGTGATGCTCGGGGTGGTGCATATGCTAAAATAATTTCTTAAATTTGCTAATTAGGTAGGATAATACTAATGATGTTGATGATGATATGCTAATAGGTCTTAGTAGAATACTAGGTTTTAGTTCTCCCCTTGCCCCTGGTTTTGTAAGATTCACTATTTTGGAGCAATGCTTATATACTTAGCTTGAAGGTACTGCTATATTTATAGCCAATGTTTTTTCTTTCGTAGACCTTATCCCATTATCAAATATGAACTAGCCTACCTAGGTTGGTGTGTATTTTTTTTTTTTTTAACTTCGAGTAAAGTTCTCTGTCATTACTCTGTAGTGAATCTTTGACTGGAATTATTTGCTTCTTTTGCATTTGGTTAATACAGCTTTTAACTATGGAATGTAGTAAACCCTTGCATATCATGCAGAAAGATGCAGTAAATTATTTTTGGACCAAAAATTACAGCTGCATTCCCTCTTTTGCTGTATTTTTTTCAAATTTAGAAAGTTTTTTTAACAAAAGATATCCATTTTTTTATTCAGAAAATTGGAGAGACAGAGTTTGACAAGGAGAAGAACGTCGACTATCTGTCATCAATAGAGGTAAATAAGCCAACTTTGACCTTATAGTTTAATTAGTGCAAATAAATTTTCTTTTAGCTTTTGTGATTTTAAATTTCTTGTTCTAATAATGGATTGGCGTGAACAGGTATTGATCATTGATCATGCTGATGTTATCACCATGCAGGTTTGGCCTAAACTTAAGGCAAACATAAATACCGTTTTGTTCAATGATTCACTTGTACTCACGCCCTTCTTTTTGGTGATGTGTAGAATTGGTCCCATGTGAATACTGTGATGGAGCATTTGAACCTTATGCCATCTATGCAACACGGA
Source organism: Phalaenopsis equestris (assembly GCF_001263595.1). Lineage (NCBI taxonomy): Eukaryota > Viridiplantae > Streptophyta > Magnoliopsida > Asparagales > Orchidaceae > Phalaenopsis > Phalaenopsis equestris. The sequence goes on along the minus strand of NW_018165677.1, from coordinate 120,971 downwards.
ACTAACGTCATGCGCATTAAGCCATGGTATGCTACTAGGTTCTGGGTTTATTAAAGAATATATATATATATATTGAAAGCCCAAAAGCCTAATATATTAAGTAGAAAGAAAGATACAGATACAAAGTGTGGGAGGGCCCAAACATGGCACCCTGCCCACTAAAAAACCACAAATGTTTCCAAAACTTAAAAAAACAAAAAAATACATTAGATACTTAAATAAAAAACCTAATAGTGTCGAAATACATAGTATCAGGTGGCTAGAGAGCGACCCAATTTGGTCTTGCCTCTGCCTCTAGGTCTAGGAAAGGAGCAAGCTATTAAGCTAGTAAGATGATTGTCATTGCCAGAAGTAACCAATGTATCATCCAATATGTTTCCGAGCTGGAGTCTGCCTCCATTTTTCTTCTTCCTCTTGGAATAGACATGCCACTCCTCTTCCGAAGAATCAGTCTGATGGGGTGGTAGAGCTGAAGCAGAAGGAATACTAACCATAGTACCACCCACAATAGGTTCTACAATAGGTTCTAATATATGTGAAGTATGAGTTGCCTCTACACCGGATACTTCCTGAAAAAGTGGAGTTACGAGGCTCTTCTGATTATCAGTTTGAACACTATCATTTGCAGGTAATAGTCCATCAGTGTTGTTTTCTATGGGGTTTGAAGGTGCCAACATCACATCACTCGCAGTAACAGTAACAGCAGTGTCATGAGGGGGGTCCTCAGGGGCAACAGACACCACCTGTCTGGTAGTATCTATCTCAGGTGGAACTAAAATGTTTCGCAGGCGAAACTAAAATGTCCAGACAGTAGGGTTAGACCGATCCTTATTCACTTGAATCTTAGTTTTCAAATTAGGATGGAGCTTGTAGCATTTATCAATGATATGACCAAACATCTTACAGTGGGTACAATATGAGGGTCTATGTTCCAAGACGATTTGTTGCCAATATCCATTGTGGGTTGTGTCCAGCCAGAATTCAGTAACATCCGGTAAAGTAATATCCCTTTCCACAAGTATTCTGGCCACCGAGGGTCTGGTTATGTTGAAAGTAGGCATATCTAGCTTCAAAGGATCCCTTAGGATGACCCCAATAGAGTAGAGAATCTGATGGTAAAAAAAATGCAACTTGAGACCAGGTAAAATAAACCATACCGGTACAGTGGGAGTTTCATGATTTAGTTCGAAATCAGGAGACCACTTGAGTAACTTCATAGATTTTCCTTCGATATTAAGATATTTCTTGGAGAAAATTTTGATGTAATTTTCAGTCATTGTTAGTTGGATCAACGCATGTCTCGCATCCATGTTTCACCTTTCACTTGCTTATTGACTTAAGATCATCTACACACTTTCTGATAACCTCCATAGGTGGGTGTCCCCACTGAAATTTTTCAATAAGAGCAAACTTGAATTTTTCTGTCAGGGTAGAAATTTCTGATTCACAGAAAAAATTGTTGTTTTCTCACATTTTCTACTTCTCTTCTTAATAAAAGGACAATCATCTGTGTCATTGCGACATTCCTTATAGCTTAAGGGGAATACCACCCGAGGGTTTCCCACCACGTGGGCAAAGGAAGCCTTTGTCGGTTCAACAAAAGAAGGAAGTGCCATCAAAACAACCAGTTGTCATCTGCAGCAAGAAACTTGCGTCGGGCTGGAGAGAAAGACGGGCGCAAAAACAAAGCAAAGGATCGGGCCGAAGAGAAGCACTGGCGCAGACACGAACAGAAGAAGCGTCGAAAATGAAGGAAAGAGCCGCAACATCGAAACTGGACACCGAAGCAGAAAGACGAGCCGCGGAACTTGCAACTCGACGAGGTCGAAGCTCGACGCAGAAGCTGGCGCAAACAAAGCTGTAGAATCCCTACATCGTTGTCGACGATCGCAGAAAACGAACGCATAAATCGTCATTGAGTGAGAGAAGAATTTCCGGAAAGCCAAAGATCATACCAGGGAATCGCCATCGGACGAAACCCTAGCGGAGCAGCCAGCTACCTACGACATCCGCTTGAAACTTATATGTTACTGCTTGTCATATATATATATATATTGGAAGATTTACATACAAACCACATAAGTCCTATGTATTTACATATCTAACACCTGCCATTCAGTTTGTACAGACATGCCACTTTACATATGCATGAAAAGTTATATTTTTCTTTCTTCGAAATTAAAATGGTGGATTTTTTATGTGATATGTATGATTTGGGTCGTATAAATGTAAAAAGGCAATGTTTAGGTGTTAGATATGTAAACACTTATGAATTGGATGATATGTCTTGTTTTATATTTCAATATGGGATAGAGTTTATGTAGGCTGTTATATTTAATGGCTACGAGGATAATGAATGCTTTACTGACACTATTGCCATCATCAAGTCTCACTGTCCATTCACTTTAATTGAGTGCTAAATCAGAACTTATTTTGTTTTTGCACTAATTCTCTTCATGCTATTTTTGGTTTACATTTTTCTTCTTAGTCATTCGAAGTTATCTATATTATGGGAGTATTTTGTATTCTTTATTATAAATTGTCCAAACACAAAAGTTTACTTTTACTACATAATTTCAATAGGGAATCCTTTTGGCTGAAAACAATGAAGATTTATGAAAATATTTATGCTAAAATTGAGATGTAAAATATCTTTTCTATTGTTCCATTTTTTTTAACCTAACAATGTGTTGACCTCAATTTTTTCGTGAGGTCTAGTATTCCTCGTAGGAGTTTGGATCTAGCCTTAGGGGTCTTCCTGCGACTATCTTAGAACCTTAGAAGTGGGACCCGCCTCGTTTTAGTTCGACCCGCTTCCGTCCCCTTCTGGAGTTTCGCGTGTGTGGTGTCAACTTCTAGCACTTAGAAGGACGAAACCAACATGAGGAAACCCAAAAGGGATTCCCTATAGGACCTTCCTGAGCCTTAGGGTGGCCTTTTGCACAATTCGCACTCCCGCGC
>NW_018165677.1:115295-117542 GCF_001263595.1 Phalaenopsis equestris | reverse complement strand
CCGCGCCAGTCTCCTTGAGCCGCGGATTTTCTTTTCTCGGAAGTTTGACTCTGGGAAGCTTGTTCCCTGATACACTGGAATGACATTTCTCCCCCTCTTCCCGATGTTTACCTCGCTGCTATTGCTCTCGCCGCTCGGAACGAGAGATGTCGTTGGATTCGCCTTCTGTCGGCAGGGAGCATTTCTTTTTTTTTTTGGGCCGGTTTTGGGGCCCGGGGAATTTGTTTCTTTTCTCTTCTTCTCTATTCCCTGCCTATAAGGAGAGTTCCCTTTTTTTTTGTTGGGGTTGTTGAAAAGTTTAGCTAGAGGAGGTTGGAAAGGAAATTCTGGGAGAGCATTTTCTTTGAGTTGGTTTCCTGTGCTGCTTTGCTTTAGCATTCCTGAGGTACTCTTCTTCCCCCCCCCTTTTGTGGTGCCTCGTTGCTCTTCGGTTTTCTCTTTGCCGAGCATTGAGTATAGTTCTGTTGGATGATACAACATGCTAACTCCCTTTACTTTCATATATTTTGAGGCATTCACTTTAAAAGCATGTGAAAGATAGGAATAGTTTGATTTGGTTACTTGCTTAGAATGGTGGGAGTATAGTATGTCAGAAATGTTCTCCTTCTTTCTACTTGTTTGAGATGAAACAGTGGCATAGTTCTATTATCGTGAATAGGAAGCCGGAAATATGGTTTTGAAATGATTCTAACACTTCTTGCAAGCATGTTGGGATATGAATTATGAAGCTTTTCATTTCTTTTTATTTTATTATTTAGCATGAGATATGGGAGAGGTTATTTGGCCTTGCATGCATGTTGGGGGCTCGGTTTTGGTTTCCTGTGGCTTCCCCTGGCTTGAAATATATGCTATGAGAAAACTTATTTAATTTGGAAAGTGTTACAGCTTGTTCTGAAGGCTGGATTTAGCTCCTTGTGAAATGCCTCCTCTGTTTATATACTTGTTGAATAATTTCATGCTTAGAATGTTTAGACGTGCAGGTTGTTCCTCGGGCTTAAAATGGCTAGAGCTTTAATGTTGTATGGCTCAATTATATCAATGCTTGGGCTTGATTTAATTTTGTTGAGTTCTGACTTTGGCTTTTGAGTTCTCGTTGAGCTCGATTTTGGCTTCTTATTTCTCGTCGAACTTGGATTTGGTTCCTGGTTCTTGTTGAACTTGGTTTTGGCTTGATTTGAAGTCACGATTTTGGGCATTGAATGGCTAGGTTTTGAGGTCAGTTTGGCTCTGGTTGGGGACTCGCTTTGGCTCTGTCTCTGGTTTCTGGCTCTGGTTTTGGTTTTGTTTCTTATCGAGCTCAGTTTGGCTCTGGTTGGTGGGCTGGCTTTGGCTTTCTTTCTTGTTGAACTTGGTTTTGACTCGGGTTGAAGTCACGGTTTTGGGTTTGAAATGGTTGGATGTTTAATGCTTTATGGGAATTTGGATTTTAATGTTGCTAGGCTCGATTTTGGGCTTTAAATGGCTGGCTTTAGCTTTGTTTCTAGTTGGGAGCTGGCTTTGGCTTTGTTTCTCTGGTTAGGCTGGCTCGGGTTTTGTTTCCTGTTGGGAACTTGGCTTTGGCTCTGTTTCTTGATTGAGCTTGGTTCCTGGTCGGATTTAGCTTTGGTTCCAGAAGGGGTGCGGTGTTGTTTTGTTTAGCCTTGTTGGGCTCGGTTTGGCTCTAGTTGAGGGGGTTGCTCTGCTTTGCCTTGCCCTTACCCGAGAGGTGATTGACTGGCTTTGATTCCTACTCCTACCCGTGAAACCCACTTGTTGAGTTTGAATCATTTGAATGATTATAGAGGAATTAAACTTGTTACTTGGAGAGATTGGTGATATTTCATACTCTCCTATGTATATCAGAGCTTGTAGGGAATGAATCAAGTTTGCCATCCAAAAAAAAATTAATTATAATTATTTTAGTTATCCTTTCAGTTTGTCAGGGAAGCATAGTTGCCTTTGGTGGTCTTTTTGTCGTCTTTGGCCGTGAGCTTTTTGTGCTTTGAATGGCTTTGGGTCGTGGGCTTTTGCAACTGTTCTTTGCTGGCCCTGACCGTGAGCCTTCCTGTCCCTGTCCCTGGCTGTGGCCGAGAGCCTTGTAGGCTGTTTCCTCTTTGCTGCTGATCCTTGGCTGTGAGTCCTACCTGCTGTTCATCTCTTTGTGACGACCCCGATCGTGAGCATGTCTATGGTTTGATGGGAAGATTTCTGTGCTTACTTAATATATGGAGTTATGAATTGAGTTGGAAGAATTTCGAATTTAGTACG
>NW_018165677.1:113560-113867 GCF_001263595.1 Phalaenopsis equestris | reverse complement strand
TTTCTACCTGCTACTGCTCTTCTTATACAGCATGTTACACTTGTCCTATTTCTACCTGCTACTGCTCTTCTTATACAGCATGTTACACTTGTCCTGTTTTTGCCTACTACTGTTTGACTTGCATGCTACTGTTCATTCCTGTATTGCACGCTTTACATTTTATAACTTTAAACATGTTTACCCTTTTTACATAGGATGTTTAGAGGACTACAACTATAGGGCCGTTTGATTTAACACTATAACTGGACACCCTAGAAAACTTAAAACTCGTCAGTCAAGGAGCTTGGAGCTAGCGCGGTGGGCAGCA
>NW_018165677.1:57060-112918 GCF_001263595.1 Phalaenopsis equestris | reverse complement strand
ACGCTCTTTCATTTAAACTATGAAAAATATGAGGTTAGTTTGATTTCATATTTTTCTAAAATTATATACATATATATACGTAAATTAAAACGTTCTTTCGAAGCGGGCGATGGGATTTCAATCCCGGCTGCCGACAGCTTCTTACGGGCGACCCCCCAAACAAACCTCTTTCTTACTTTTTAGTGCCGACACAATGTTAGTTTTTCCTCACTAATTCAGTTTATTTTGATGTTTTTTTACCAAATGGAAGTATTAACTTAATGGCTAGTAACTTAACTCATTGGTCAAATTCTACTTATAAAATCATCTAGATTCAATTCATCTTTGAAATTTGGTATATAAACCTTAACTCAAAATATTTTATTTTTACCGTCGCATTAGGAAAAAAGAAGTTGAGGAGGCTTTAATGAAAATCAAGTGTGGAAAATCAGTAATCAGTAGGACCTGATGTCAGTAGGACCTGATGATATCCCAATTGAAGTGTGGAAATATTTGGGAGATTTGGGAGTTTTTTGGCTAGCTAAACTCTTTAATATTATTTTAATAACTAAGAAGATGCCTGAGGAATGAAGGAGTATTATTTTGGTCCCCATTTTTAACTAAAGGGGATTCACAAGTGTGCGCAAATTATAAAGGAATTAAGTTGTCGTGTCATACTTTAAAATTATGGGAGAGGGTTATTAAACATGGGTTATAACGTGATACAAACATTTCTAATAATCAATTTGGATTTATGTCGGGGAGGTCTACTATGGAAGCTATGCATTTATTGAGAGATTTGATGGAGAGGTACAGGGAGAATAAGAAGGACCTACATATGATTTTTATTGATTTAGAAAAAGTATACGATAAGGTTTCAAGTGAAGTTTTTTGGAGAGTTCTAGAGAAGGAAGGTGTTGATATGACTTATGTTCAAGTCATTAAAGATATGTATACTATGAGTTGTTACTTGTGTTCGAACAGAAGGAGAATTGACGAAGTATTTTTTCTATTTCAGTTGGATTACAACAGGGATCGGCTTTAAGCCCATATCTTTTTGCTCTAATTATGAATGCTCTTACTGGACAATTACAAATGGATGTACCTTGGTGTATGCTTTTCGTTGTTGATATCCTTCTTGTGGATAAGGCTAGAGAAGAAGTTTAGGAAAAACTTGAATTATGGAGGTTTGCATTGGAGTCTAAAGGCCTTCGTTTGAGTAAATGTAAAACTAAGTTTGAGAGGCCTTCGTTTGAGTAAATGTAAAACTAAATAAATGGAATGTAATTTTAGTAGTAGTAGTTGTAGTGGTAGAGTTGTAACTATGGGGGATTGAATCATTAAAATGTGTGATCGTCTTAGATATGTTCGGTCTACAGTTCAAAGTGATGGTGATATAAATTGGGATGTTATTAGTAGAATTTAAGTTGGTTGGTTGAAGTGGAGGAATGCATCAGGCCTATTGTGTGATAGAAAAAGTACCGCTTGGACTGAAAGGAAAATTTTATAAGATGGTGGCAAGACTTTCAATACTCTATGGCACAAAATATTGGCCTTTAAAAGATAAGCATAAAATGAACTTAGTGTTGTTGAGATAAGAATGCTTAGGTGGATGAGTGGCTTGTCACTTGGAGAAAAAATGTGAAATAAATCTATCTGTGATAGGGTTTGTGTAGCTCTAGTGGCAGAAAAGATTAGAGAAAGTCATTTTAGATGGTTTGGCCACATTAAACGCCGACCATCTAATGATCCTGTTAGGAGAGTAGATGTTTTAGATTCGACTTATGTTAAGAAAGACAGAGGTAGACCCAAAAAGATTTAGGCAAATTGTATACAAAATGAACTTAATCTATTAGAATTAAATGAAAATATGACACTTAATATGATGCAATGGAGAAAAAACATTCATGTAGCCGACCTCACATAGTGGGATAAAGGCTTGTTGTTGTTGTTATTGTTGTTACCCTTAACTCAAAATTTTGATATCGCTTCTTGGTTACCTTTCTTGAAAGCCTTTGGTAAGGTTTGCTCCTTTCCGATGATTCTTGATGCTTGATGGAAGGGGTTCTCGTCTTGCTCTCCTCTTGATTGTCATCTTATATGGAAAAATGCACCATGCCCCTGCCATTCAAACACTTTGGGTTATTGATTTCTCGTTGTAGCCTTTTAATGGAGACTTTTTACTCTTGATGTTGTCACTTTATTTTAGGCGACATCCTAAACTAACCCTTTGATACTGCTCGATTCTAAGTGAAGCTTGTAACCATTTAAGAAATAATGTTATAGATGGCTAATTGCCACCAAGACTAAAGAAAGCTATTAGACTTCACCTTATTATTTGAAATAGAGTTACAAGGAAACCTAGGATATAAGTAAATAATTTAAGAACCTTGCCGATCCAAATTTTCTTAAAAGGTGCAACGTGATTTTGCCGAAGATCTAAACTAGATTTCTAGTTTTAGGTAACTTAGATTTTTTTTCTTCTTTTAATTCCAGCTGTTGTTATCCTCAATTTTTTCAGTGTTAAACAGCTTGGCAAAATTACAAGTGTTGTGATTGATACCCTCTCTTCCCTCTTGCGCTTTGCTAGGAATTCTACCTTCTTATAGAGAAGCTACTCATTAAAGGGGGTAGATTAAATATTTAAAGAACTTAATAAATAAATTATTGAACAATAGTTGGACTATAGGAAACCATATTAAAGACTTTCATTGATTAAGAATGTAATTTTTTTTTTTGTTTTAAAGATGCTTGAAGCTCACCCAATGCAAGTTTTTTGTGATTGTTGGATTTTTAGCATCTGGTATTAGTTCGTGATAGAATTGTAATCAGAACAAGTATAATATGTTGTCGGCGATAAAAAGTAGGGTTGGGGAGTTGCCCGTAAGAAGATGTCGGTCACCGAAATTGAAATCCCGTCGCCCGCTTCGGAAGGACGCTTTAATTTACATATAGATTTAAATTTAAAATCAAATATGAAAAATCAAACTGGCCCCATATTTTTCATAGTTTAAATAAAAAAGCGCTTTACCTCAAACATTGTATCTATCCCAAGGGATAAACACAAGACTTGAGTATGAGACTCCATCAAATAAACTAAGAAATACATGACGTCCGTTTGGTCTGCGAAACCGTTTTATTTGCCGACAAATTCTTCTATTTAATATGATCTATTTAATAAAATTCTTCTATTTAATATGAAAAATTAAATAGGGTTTATTTTTAGCTGAGTTTGGAAAAGCTTCCTATAAGGGCAACCCCTATAGTTAATTACATCTTAAATGACCAAAGTCACTTAAGAATACTCTCGATAAAAATCAGGAAAGATTATCTTCGAGGAGGTCAAAATGATATGAATTTTCAACGAAATCGGACAAGGAGGTGTGAAAAAGGGGAATGGTTCAAACTTTGAACATTTATTGTAGAATCCAAAGGAGGAAGAACTAGGGGGTGTCACAGATCCGAAGGAGAACCTCAGTGACTTCCCAGTCTACCTTATGGTTTGGCTTCAATTTCGAGGAAAAATTATTCAAGTGTTTTATCCTGTCAATTTTATCTATTTAGGGCTTACATTCGTCTGAAACGATCACACAAATAGCCTGGAAGATGTGAGGATTTTGGTCGTGACGAACGACAATCTCAGAATCCTAAAACGAGTTAGGGCTTAGATCATACAGTAGAGCTATACAAATGCCTAACGAAAAGTTGAGGATTTATGCTGCGCTAGGCGAACAACCTCGAAATCCTATGGATTGTTGTTTTAATCTCTGGGAGATGAACGGTTTAGCTGGGGAAGACATGTTCTGTTATTGAAGATGGTCGTGTTGCCCACCGCACTAGTTCCAAGCTCCTTGTCGTGACGAGTTTAAGTTTTTTAGGGTGTCTGGTTATAATGTCAAATCCCGCGGCCCTATGGTTGTAGTTCTTCAAATGTTTTATGGATAACATGTTGAAGTTGTACAGTGTATAACATAACAGTAGGGTATGTAGCACAAAACAAGCAGTAGAGTATGCAGTAAAGAAAACAGTACAACATGCGGTGTGAAGAAAAGTAAAAGGTACTATAGGGAAGTGATTATAAGAGAATAACATGCTGTAAACATAAAACAAACCTGTATACCTGGGAGATCCGTTGTTCCGTAGGTGTAATTGATGCAACAGGTACAAACAACAAAATTTGAGGAAGCAGGCTGAAATGCTTTATATAAGCGAAAAACAAAGAAACATCGTCCAAAAATCTCGAGAAAGATCATCAAAAGATTCATGACAAGAGAAATGCGAGGAAATCAACGAATCAACAAATCAATTAAAATCGTACAAAACACGGAAAAATTTCGAAAAGAGATCACGAGTGCTTTGTCCAAAAAATTCGATAATACATATGCAAAAGTCCGAAAAGAGGGGGTCCGCAAGCACTCGGGTCGAGGCTAGGCTCAACTATATATTAGTACTCGAGCGTCGTTGAAGGCTACTCGGTCACCCAGATGTGTAAAACCTGCCACTCAACTAGAAGGGTGTCCTATCGAACCTAACTCAGGAGAGTATTCCTTAGCCTAAACAGGTGATCAACAGGTGGATAACCAATGTTTAAAATATATTTAAAATTTATGTTTTCAGCATGCACATAGGTTTCAAACATACAAAAAGTTGGCTGCTTCAATTTTGTTTGTAGTGAAAATGTATTTTTATTTTAGAAAAAGGTGTATTTGTTCTTATTAAATTTGTTTTTTTTATCAATTTTGAAAAGTAGTTATCCACGAGTCGATCGCGCAGTCGGGCATAAGGCTACCAACAACCTAAGAAGGTTCAGGTCAGCTCCTGAGCTCCTCAGCTCCTGCTAGTCTTGTGTCGGTGAACGATATTATCATCCTACAACTCACCGGGATCCTGAATCGGATCTTGATGGGTTCCTGAATTGGATCCCGATGTCGTAGGATGACATATCATTCTGCTCTATCTCCGATGTGCCTTTGTCATCACCTCCCTAAGCCCCAAAACAAAACCGACATACTTACGACCTTGTTTGATGGTATCATGTATAACATAAGGCTACCAACAACCTAAGAAGGTTCAGGTCAGCTCCTGCTAGTCTTGTGTCGGGGGGTGGGGCTGATATTGTCATCCTACAACTCACCGGGTTCATGAATCGGATCTTGATGGGTTCCTGAATCGGATCTTGATGGGTTCCTGAATCGGATCCCGATGTCGTAGGATGACATATCATTCTGCTCTATCTCCGGTGTGCCTTTGTCAGCACCTCCCTAAGCCCCAAAACAAAACCGACCTACTTACGACCTTGCTTGATGGTATCATGTATAACAAAAGGCTATACGTGGACACTTATATATCGGGCATAAGCATCAAAAATCGAACCAAGAAACAAGGAAAAAAAAGAACAAAAATGGGGTGAGAGAGAGGAGGGGTGAGAGAGAATGGGGTGAGAGAGAGAAGAGACTGATTCACCAAAAACATCGAAAAGGACGAAGGATGAATCAGCTCTCAAAATTCGTGACGAAAAGACCTGAAAAGGAAAGCCCAAAGATCCTTGAAGCAATCCGAAAGGATATCATTTTCTCACGTTTTCATAAGTGGATCAACCCAAGCGGATCAACTCAAGTCATTGTGACGGTCGCACACATGACTCTACCACTAACTACATGTCCACACACACCCGAGCCTACACTCAAACAATATCACGACTTTACTGTCAAACTCCCAAAACATCCTATATGAATTCAATTTAAACCAACCACATGCTTCCCTGAAAATGAATTTTTAAATTCCACAACTCAAACAAAAGGAAAGTATCCCAGGGACGGCAGCCATCTATACTTCCAAAATCACGCCAACATCAAAGTCGTCCAATTCCAAATATAATTAAAAGCTTCATATGTTAAATAAGCCTAAAAACATCTGGCTAACACCACATAAATGCTCTCAGCCAAGCTCAATATAAAGAGATGAACAGCAGATAAGGCTCTCGACCAAGGCCACCCACAAGGGATGCAACTACTAAGGCTCACGACTCTGGCAACCAAAAAGGAAAGGGGGAGCTGCTAAGGCTCACGGTCGAGGCAACCCAAGGAACAACAAATAAGGCTCACGGCTAAGGCAACCAAAAAGGAAAGGGGGAGCTGTTAAGGCTCACGACCGAGGCAATCAAAAGAACCACCAGTGGCTACTATGCTCCCTTGACATACATAAGAGGCTAACTAAAATGATTATAATTTTTGGGATGACAAACTTGATTCAACAATCAAATTCAAGCCCCTCAGACTCAACAAGAAGAGTCATACCGTCCCAGGCAACCCCTCAATAGGTTCACGGGTAGGAATAGGAGAAGTACAGGACAACCACCAAACATGTCAGACCCTCGGGCAAGGGCTTAAAACGAGCCAAACTGAGCCCCTCGACTAAGGCCAAAAACCGTAACTAGCAAATGGCTGAAACCGAGTCCAGCACAAGCCAAAATCGAGCGCAGCAGGGGCCAAAGACAAACCAAATGACCTACCAACAAGCTCACGGGTAGGACTAAGAACGAACCAAATCAAGCTCTCAAGCTACCTCTTAGGTAGGAGCTAAAACAAGCAAACCGAGCTCCCAAATCAAGCCAAAATAAATTCCTCAAGGTTAACAAGTAAAGCTCACATACCTAAGACAAGCTCTCAATCCAGAACCCAGCCTCCAACCCTTCCAAGGTGAAAACCGAGCCCCTAAAGAGATCAAATCAAAGCTTTAAAGGCTAATCAAATGCAGCATATGATAGCAAATCGAAACCCAGCAATTTTTAGGTAAACCGAAAACCAGCAAGGGCCAAAACAAAAATTCTCAAAGCTAGTGAAAGAGCTTCAACGCCTCAACGAAAGTCAAGGCCCAAGCCTCAATAAAAATCAACATCCCATGCTCCTGAAATGAAAATCGAGCACCAACAAAAACCCAAAATCAAGTCATTCAATGCCAAAGAATAGTCCACGTGCCTTTAAAACATCAGTATATGGAGCCAAAATAGATTTTAAACTATAACAGTGTCATGGAAAGTATTTTTAGGCCACCAATATAATCGTTCTAAGCATGAATCAACTTCCCTCAAACATCCAAGCATGAAAAATGCCCCCCTCGAGGAGCCAAACCAAATTATTAAAGCAAACCATAGAACCTTTCCTAAATCAAAGTGAACTTTTTCATAAGATGCATTTTTAAGCCAAAAAGGGATTTAAGATGCTAAATCGAGCCTTCCACATACGTGAAAGACCAAATAAAATCTTCCAATGTCTCATGCTAGATAAGAATAAGTGAAAAACTTCATGATACATATCCTAACATGCTTGCAAAAGGAGCTAACATTGTCTCAAAGTGATGTTTCAACCCTCCTAATTGCTTCCAATAGAAATATGCTACAATAAATAAAAATATGCCATAACTTCACCACTTTAAGCAAGTAATCAAGTCTAACTTCTAGAACATGCTCACATTTTTCATTTATAGATGCTTGAGTACCAAGTATTTCAAAAACATAACTGTAATGTCACGCAAACATGCTGTATCGTCCACTGCACCAAGCTAAGGGGCTCGACAGAGAGAAAACCGAAGAAAGACAAGACAAAGAGGGGGGAGAAAGTACCTCTTTAATGCAGAGCTAAAGTAAAAAGTTCAGAAAAATACTTCACAGCCTAAACTCTTCAACAGCAAGAGGAAGCCAACTCAAGCACCAAGAACTAAAGAAAAATGTGAGAAATAAATTTGGCAGAGTTTTCCCTCGCTCTCAGAAATTTTCGGCATACCCCCAGGGCTACAAAACCAAGCTCTAATAAAGAAGAAGAAGAATGATTAAGAAGATGCGGCAGAAGGATCGAGCGCAGAGGATACGATCCTCGCAGAGGATGAGATACGATAAGGGATGGGTCGCGGGATCGTCTCGCGTGCGCGAGACGAGCGCAGACGCCAACGGCACGAAGGAGTGGGTCAGGCGAAACCGAGCGAACCGCGGCTAGGGCAGAGGTCCACGAGCACGAGAGGAAGAAACGGGAGAGGGGAAAAATGATTTTTAATATAAGTTATTAATTATAATAATAATAATATATTATTTATTATTATAATTAACATTTAAATATGTATTTTTCCCAAAACGCGTCGTCGCAATGAATTGAACGTCCCCCCAGGCAAATTCGATGTTCCGGAAGCATCGGTGCAGTCCGTTTCGTCATCCGGAGTCGTCCGGGCAACCTCGTCGTCGATCGGGTTAAAAACGGGTCGCGGTCCGAATACTATCAAAATTTCGGCTTGAATTTGATTAAACAGGACGGCGAAGAGCGCGACGACGCCAAATCAAAGAGTACAGTCAATCCTAAGGCGGACAGTCCTATAGGAATACTCCCGAGTTTCTTCAGAGTAGACTTACCTGCTAAGCAATAGCTGTCATGACTACTAAATGGAACGTCAAGTCGATCGAAGAAAAGTCTAGAATTGCTAACGGGGAAGGCTCCTTCACTAGTTTTCTAGGAGTAGTCGACAGTCGACAAAATGGTCCTACGGCTAGATCCAAGGCTACTAAGGAGGGGAAAACTACACCTCGACTGAAAGCGAGGTCAACATATGTATTTGATTTAACTTGGCTTATTTATATAATTAGTTGTTCATATTTAGCTCAATGTCACAGACTAACCTTTCCCAAGTCACCCGTGTGGCTTTAGTGCTCTTCTTTAGCACAAAATCAGCATAATCCTCACAACGCTTGGACTTGTGAGCACCAAGCACTCTTAAGAAGAAGAGTAGAGAGAAATGAACACTTCACACTTGAATACTTGAAAGCTTTGATTGAATGCTTGGGTGATTACAATTGAGAGAAGGGATTCCTATTTATAGCCCCTTCCAAGCCCAATGGAACATTCTAGAATATATTAGATTATTCTGGTTTCTAGAGAGTTCTACATTCCTCTCTTATGTACATACATAGCCCTAGAATATTTTAGGCTATTCTTGAGTCTTTCCTTCTCATATTCTCTAGAATTGGGTAGAATCTTCTAGAATCTTTTGAATTGCTCTCCACAATCCGGTTTTCTCTAGAATTTTCCATCATATGTTTGTTATGCCAACTTTGCGTGACACTTTCTCCCACTTAAACCGCAATGCCCTCATTGCAGCTTCTCCTGCACCTTTGAAACGACCTCCTTTGTTTGCCCCCAGACTTGGCAAACTTTGGTTTCTCATGGTGTTATGCGAGAGGGCTGTCATGCAGCAAGTCTTCCTCGCTAGCGGCTTATCTTTTCCCTCCAATCTTGTTGAACCATCTTTCTTCTTTCTTGGCAGTGGTTCGTTAGGAACCTCCACTACTTTCATTGGCATCCCAACTCCATGGGTCTTTTCTCCTTCATTGGTATCATGAAGGATAGCCAAGCTGTCCCCCTTGTCCCGTGCAATGCCATCCCTGAGCTGGATTGTTGATAGCGTTTTGGATCCTTGCTTGCTTAACCTTATTATCGGTGTTGAGCAAGCTTGACTCCCTTCCGTGATGTACAGGCTATTGGCTAATGACATTGGGAATGCTCTTGCTTGCTCCAAGAAGTTCATTCCTAGGACAACTTTGTAATCATCCAAAGAAATGACAGAGAAGTTTAGAGTACCTGACCACCATGCCCCAATGCTGGTCTTGACTCTCTTAGCCATTCCATCGATTGGCATCTCTGTTGAGTTGACGACTTTAATGGAGCCCTCTCCTTGAGTCATCTGTAACCCCAACCTCTTTGCTTCCTCGTTGGAGATAAAGTTGTGGGTAGCACCCGTATCCACCATTGCCCTGGTGGTCTTCCCTCCTATTTCTATCTCCACAAAGAGTAACCCATTCCCTTGATGTTTTGTCGAAGCTTGCATCTCGTTCAGCAGTTGAAGAGATCCCACATGTGCCTCCATGTCATTTTCCCTATCACTTTCTTCTTCCTCATTATGGCTTACAAGGAGAGAGTAGAGGGCCTTCTTCTGAGGGCAATCCCTTGCCCAATGAGAATCCTTCACATGAGATCCTTCACAAAGAAAGCAACAGTTTTGATATGGCTTGTTGTAAGTCCTCCCATTGTCCCTTCCCTTTGTTGGGATTGATTCGCGACATTTCTCCTCCTTGTGTTTGCCCTTGTCATCCCCACCGTTGACATCACAACTCTTCTTACCTTCAGGCTTTCTAGACTTCTTTGAATAATCAACCAAGCTTTCAGCAACCGCGATGTCAGTGTTAAGATCTTACCCTCCTCGCCTCCTAAGCTCGATTTTTGCCCAATGTTGGAGCCCATCCATGAAGTTAAACAAAGCATCCTTGTCTGACATATCAGGGATTCCAAGGATCAAGCTTATAAACTTCTTAATGTAGTCTCAAATCAAACACTCTTGCTTAAGCCTTTGCAGTCGGGCTCGAGCCTCATTCTCGGATAGAACTGCCTCTTCAGCTCTCTCTTGAAGTCATTGAAAGTGGACATGGAGCACAAACTTTTCTCTACATCTTATTTTATTCTTCTCCACCACAACATAGCGATGTCCGAGATATAAAGAGAGGCAAATTGTATTTTTTGCATTTTCATTGGTAATCTTCATCGCTCCAAAGTATTGCTCGTCCCCATAGGAAGTTGTTTACTTCATTCACGTTGCGAACCCCTCCAAAACTCATAGGTTTTGGAACTTCAATCATCTTTGCTTCGAAAGTGGCATGGCTTGTGGATGTCGCTAGTGCCCTCTTGCTCAGCGAAATGTCTCCACGCATCTCATCCAAGTTAGCACGCACGTCGCTCATCTCCTCCTCATAGGCTCTTTGCACCTCTTGGAGCTTCCCCAACAAATCCTCCTGCAACTTAGTCATATGGCCCATTAAGGACTCCTCAAGTTGGAGCATCATACCTGTGATTATTGAATGGATGGTGACATCCTCCTCGAGTCTATCAACTCTTTGGCCAAGATCCTCTACTTGGCCCTCCATCCCATTCATTGCCTCCTCCATCCGAGCAAGGAGAGACTCAAAGCCATGTGTGATCTCCTTGAACCTCCCATGTGGCTTGGGTGCAGCGGGATCTCTTTGCTCCTGGAGACCTCGCTCCTGAGATGACTCCACATTCTTGGCTTCTGACTCCATCACGTGTTTTTTTGACACTCTTTGTCATTCCTTCAAACCAAGGCTCTGATACCAACTGTCAGGGACTAAAGCACTACGTGGGATCTTTCTTTAGGGATTGTATTTTGAGACTCTTTGCCAACTGTCACGAACCAAAACCCTTTGATGTATTTAGGGATTTGTTGATTGATGCCAAGAAAGCACTACGTGGGATCTTTCTTTCTTTTTTTTTTGTATGTTAATCTGTTAGAAAGGTATCATCTTGTAAGAAATGAATTCATGGCCTCAAATATTTCTTATCTAGCACTCTCGACGGCACTCTTTGATATAATGTACCTAAAACACTCTCTTTCAAATTGGATGGTAGAAACTTTTCATTACAAATTTACTTATAAGATGCTTAAACATGGGGCTGTTGAGCCTTTTGGTGAGCATGTCAGTAAGTTGTTAAGTTGTCTTCCTGTTGTATCATATAGAGTGCAAAGCAATCCATTTTCAAGTTTTTCTTTTATAAATGTATATTCACTAACACATGTTTGGCACATCTATGTTGTATAGGATTGAGCAATGTTGATGACAAATTTTTTGTCATAGTTTATCTTCTTAAATGCAAAATTATCATTTAAAATTGTTTGGAGTGTTCCTATGAAAATGACACAAATAACCCTTATTGGTAACCCTAGAAATTTTGTTTGTTTAGATTTACATGCGGTATCTAAGAAACTTGTTTGGTTGCATTAGGTGGAGGCTATTTTTTTTTTCTTGTGACCGTTTCAATCAACCTTGCATTTTCCTCCATCTGTTTGATATGCTGCATAATATTGCTCTTCATCTGCATGATATTGCTCTTGATTGTATTCGAATTTGGGATGCCAAAAATTAATTTTATGAAAGTTAACTTATAATTGCTCAATAATTTTGTGATTTTAAATTCTTGATAGATTTCTCAGATTATTTTGATCATTTGTTATCATCGAAATTCTAATTCTAATATTGTGTGTCTGTATTTAAAAATAATAGTAATAAGGGTTTAATTCTTTTGGAGGCTTCTCAATTTTCTGTGTTTATTTTTTTTTTTTTTTAAAGCCCAAGGGCTGATTTTATTGAAATAAAGAAGATACATGAATGTTGTATGAGAGGGCCCAATATAGGCACCCTACCCATACGATACAAAGTATAGTAATATCTCAACTACAAGATACAGAATTACTCAAGAAAATTAAAATTTGCAGAAAACAAGTAGCTAAGGACGAACCAGTTTAGTCCTGCCTCTTCCTCTAGTTTTAGGAGCGGAGCCAGATAACAAACTTTGAAGTTTCGTGTCATTGCCCGGAGTAACCAAAGTATCATCCATTAAGTTTCCAAGTTGGAGTGTGCCCCCAGTCTTTTTCCTCCGTCGAGAAGTGTAAACCTATCATTCTTCATCAGAAGATTGACTCATGTGATCCTCAGTTTGATTAGATATTAGAATCGCAGTAGAAGCGCAGTAGAAACCGCAGTAGAAGGAAAGACAGTCGTTGCTACAACGATAGATTCCAGTGTATGTGAAATGTGAATTCTCACCTCTGCACCTGATACTTCCTAAATCGGAGCTGTGGGCTATCCTGATTTTCGGTCTGAACATTATCGGTTGTAGTATGGTCGAGAGAAGGGTTCCCAGGGGCAGACACCAGATCCTGTCTCGTGGTGATTCCCTCCTCAAGTTGACTATCATCAGGTTTGTTGGGATTGCATTCAGACAGGTGAGGTATGTTCTTGCTTTTGACTATTGGTTCTCAACTGTGGGTGCAATCTGAAACATTTCTCCTGCGGGTGTCAAACATTTTGCAGTGCTTACAATAGTAAGGTTTTTGTTTCATAATGATCTTTTGTCAATAACCATTGTGGGCAGAACCAAACCAGACTTCTTCTACATCTGGTAGTGTAATATCTCTTTCAATCAAAATTCTTGCAGTAGAGGGCCTTGAGAAATGAACTGTGGGTAAGTCTACCTGTAAAGGTTTCTACCTGTGTCTACCTGTAAAGGTTTTCCAATGATAGTCTCAATTGCATATAAGATAGGTAGGTCAAAAAAATGAAGCTTGTGTTCAGGTAATGAGAATCAGATAGGTTTAATTAGGTGTTCTTGATTGTGATCAAAATTAGGGGTCCATTTGAGCAATTTCATATGTTTGCCCTCTATTGTGATAAATTTCTTTGAGAAAATACTTGTGTAATCTTCTTCTACACTCAGCTGTATCATAACATGTCTTCCGTCGAAATGACCCACCTGTTAGGCCCCAACTAGTTTGAAGTCTTCAAAAACCTTCCTGATAATTACCATCTTTGGGCAACCTAATTGGAATTTTCCAACTAGTGTAAATTTGTATTTTCCCGCACGAGTTGAAATTTCACCATCAGAGAAGAATATTTCCGATTTACCCGCCTTTTTTTCTGCTTTCTTGATGAGATTGCAATTTCCATGTTCTGCAACAGAATCATGGTACATCTGCGGGAATATCGGACTATTTGCGAGGTGGAAAGGAGGGTTGCATTTGTGAACCACTGTAGCATAGGAGGGTTTGGCGGGGTTATCACTAGCGAGGGCGGCAACTTAGGAAATCCCTGAGACCATTAGCGTGCTTCACACAAGCACCGCAGGAGATAGGGCAGTGCAGCTGACGGCAGTAGAAAGCAAGCACCGCAAGACTGCGATAGCGAGCAGCGTCGAACAGAGGCCAAGCCGAAGACGCTTCTGTCGAGATCGAACGAGGAGGAAGATGAATCAGCCTATAGACGGAGCCAAAACCGTTGTGCGGGCCTGCGAGCAAAATGACGGAGCGTAAGGAGTCGTATCAACTGCGATCGATGACACCGCACGAGCCTGCGATTGAAGAACACCGTGCGAGCCTGCGATCGAAGAACACCGTGCGAGCCTGCGATCGACGATGCCGTGCTAGCCTGCAAGCAAACAATCAATTTTCTGTGTTTATATTTTTACTCCGTATCATATATTGCATTAGAGAATTCCAACCTTGAATCTTCCTACATCACTAGGTCCAAAATACTAAACCTATCATACATTGGTAATATTTTTTTCTTCTTGTAATATTTGTTGATAATTGCCAATATCATTCACACTAAGGTTGCATATCATATGCTCAATCTTTATATTAGTAGTGTTAAGCCATTGATTTTCTTAAAATTTTTCCATTATTAACTTTACTTTTATTCTAGCAATGCCTCATTTGCTAGAATTATATCATTCATAAAAAGTATGCACTAAGGCCCTTCACTTCAAATATTCCTTTGTAACATTTATCATAATTAGCACAATAAAATATGAACTTAAATCTTGATTTTAATCGGCGGGAAAAGATAATTGCTAATAGCATAACTAATAAATTAATTTATTTGATTATCAATCATTGTTCAACAAATCTTATGTCCTTTATTTTCTAAACATTATTTTTTTTTATCTTGATTTTTCATTTATTTCAGTTGATGTCACATTTGTTAGAATTATGATATCTACACGAATTATACATTGTGCCTTCTCACTTTGATTTTTCTTCGTAATATCAATGTAGAAAGATATAACTCAAATTTTGATCTTTTAGAATTAAATGAAAATATGACATTCAATAAGTTACAATGGAGAAAAAGGATTCATGTAGCCGCCCCACTTAGTGGGATAAAGGCTGTTTGTTGTTGTTGTTGTTGTTGTTGTGTACACTAGGTCAAGTTACATGATAACGCAATCATTTGCCTTCGCAAGCTCAGTACATATTAATTGAAAATTCTTTCTTGTTCTCTATACTTTGTAATTGCTTATCTTCACACAAAGGTAATCTTTAAGTAGCTTGCTTTGCATGATCCCTCTAATAGTGACACATATTTTGAAGTCTTTGGTCTATTAATCTCTACCAGAGTTTCATGATTCATAATTTGATTCTTGTATAATTTTCAAAATAATAAGCACCTTTTAATTTCTTAATTGATGATACCTAGATATTTCTTCTTAGTCATTTGTCATATTCTTAGTTTTCAATGTTTTACTTGTATGATTTGCTAATTAAGCCATCTCAGTATTTATCTCATATGATTATGTAACATCCAGAGTTCATTTTATTTAAATAATATACTTTTTTATTTTACTATTATGCTATTTTTAATATGGTTTCTTCCTTGAAAATTAATTTTTTATTGAAAGTCCCTTTTGTCTTTCTTTCTTTTATTGATATTTAACTAAGATACTATTATCTTTACAACTAATGGACCTAAATTAATCATATACTCTTATATCTCTTTTTTCTCATTTTATTTTTTTTATATGCTTCTGTTTCCTCTTTAGTCTCTCTATTATATGAATCATTTCAAGTTATAGAGTTTACTTTGCTCACTCGCCTCTGTGCAAGTGTTTGAGCTTTGCTTTAATTATTATAAGCCTCAGTAATTATTCTTATTTTCTACAAAGTATTTATCATACAATACATTACTCCTACGTTGCTTTCATTTTGCACCACATCACCTTTTCAGCTAACCAAACATCCTTTTAGTCTTTTTCTTTTTCCGTATCATGTTTTTGATTGGAACCTTCATTGATGTAATTGTAGAGGGCTGTTATCAGCGGACATCAAACCATACCAAAATATTTATTCAAACAAGTTCAAGCACAGTTCAAACCTGGATTCTTAACGGTATTATACCAACAGGCATAAAATAACCAAGAAAAGAACTGACCACATGCTTACACAGAGCTTTTTGTTCAAAACATCACTCTATGTTCAAGCCCTGATCTAAACTTGTTTCATACTCTCTGCACTGTATAAAGTGGGTGCACTTTTCTTTAGCTTCCTAACCAATTCCCCCATTCTTTTTAATATTCCACTTCAACTACTCCCTTCATATACAACTTAATTGATTTTCTTTCAACATAAACTAACCCCTTAACCTCCAGGAGCCGAGTGTAATTTAACATGAAACATATAAAATTTTGAGTGAACAAGCGAACAAGGCCATCATGGGAGCTTATGTGGCTGGTTCATCCCACCTATAGGGGTTTTATTTGTTCTTTTTAGGTTTTTATTTTTTAATTTTCTTCTAATATGCCAACTGGCAAATTGGTATTTGATATTGATGTACTTTTTTTACTTATTGAAAAGTAATTCTTTCGTTACATGATTCCATGACTTTTAATTATTTTTCTACTCTAAGGACGTGGATAAATTAGATGTAAACCCAATATTAAACTATCATCATGCATAAGGCGAGAAGTAAACTACCTTCACGGGAATTCAAGCTAAAAGATTTAAATGTGCCACTCTTTAGTTTTCATGTGTCTGAGTGATCAATTACTTTTAATAATTTACTTCCTTTTTTTTCCCTCGACAATTCTAGTATAGCATTTTGGCTTCATTAAAAAAAGTGGATCTTGAATATAGTGGTTTCAACTCATTTTTGACCTCTATCAGATATTTTGTTCCTGAACAGGTACTTAGAAGGGCATGCACGATTTTATCGACAAACAATACTACTAAGTTCCTTTCTTACTCCAGGTTATGAAACTTGTGTTACACATTCATTTTTATTGTGAATTTGAGTAATAAAATTCCTAATTTCATAATATTTTTTTGAGAATTATGTTTCCTTTAGCCCTTTTTATTATTGACTGGTTATTAATATTTTTTTGAGAATTATGTTTTCTTTTTAAACTCATATAAACTCAAAACTTTGCGGTTAGAGTTAAGCACAAAACTGTCAAGTTAGGTTAGTTGCACAGTATTTTTTGCAACCCAACCAATCCTCTTAATTTAACTAGATGAATAACATAGATGGACGACTTAATTAGACTCAATTTTTACTGGCATTGACCCTTATGTGTACTCATCATGATCAAATGAGTAGAAAATAAGTTTTACCAAATTGTCCCAAGCAAACTCTTACATTTCTCAACATCAAATATTCATTGATATTAAACAACATCAGAGAAACGTGTATAGCTAAATCCTCTAAATAAAATACAGGGTGTCTAAAACTCTTAACAAAAATTTTCTATAATCACCCAAAATTTGACATTTAAAAGCTATATAAAAGACAGATCACTTGTCTAACGATCCACTTGTTCTTTACCCCATTTTAAAAAGTAACATAGTTGTATCAAGTAAGCTACAGTCTTAGTGAGATAATCAATGCTAAAATAATATACAAGAAATGAAAAACGTGTATGTTGGTCAGCAGTTACATTCGAGTAATAGTAACAAACATGCTTAAATACTTAAGGGCACAAGAAACATGATTTACATGTAGTTGAAGAAATGATGATAATCATAATAATACTGTGATTGACAAATCTTTCATTCACTATAACATATAATATTTTGTGCCTTCACTTTTTTTTTTCTTACTCTCAATTTATTTATCTTTGGAATATGTTCTGACCTATTTTATTTCATTGGCTCATCACAATCTGTTTGTTATAGTAATCGTTGATGAAGGTCGGTCATTCTAATGTTTTGCTTTATCAACAACCCCTAATACTAATTGGTTCGCTCCAATCTTACTATCAATAGTCGAGATTTAATCATTTCTCTTTCAAGTCTCATATTGTCAAAACTCTTGCCCTCATTGCACATATCATCAATATATATGTTTATCTATTGCAACAAATCATTTTTTAAATTAATTTTTTCAATTGTAGTCAATTTCACATGCATTTATTTCTTAATTTGAATGTACCTGAAACAATCACTTTATTAACATGCGCAAGATATACAATATAATATGTAATTCATACTTACTATTACAATTCTATTATATACTATAACTTGAAATTAAGTGGATGTTCATTTAGGCTGACAGTAATAGTTATGCTCCATTTAAAAGAAATTCTAAATTTAAACACACAATTAATAGTATATAATAATATGCAATTGCAAATATTAGTCATTCATATAATTTGATTCTTAATTTAGCTTTTGAGTATCTCACCTGATTCGTCAGAACAGCTTTGAGACAAGTCCCTATCCTAGGCTCGCCTCCTTGTATAAACTGTCTAAAATCATAATTTCATTTAATTGTATGAAAATCTTAGATTTAAACTTAATCTAACATATTGTAATCTCAATTTGACATCTCCTTATTCAATCTATAAACACACAACTTAGTCCAAGCTTCGTTTCTTTCTCTTATTCTTTCTTCTTCCAATTATTTTTATGGCCAACGTTAGATTAGTGTTACAGATATGACTATATTGAAATGCCCAATAAGATTAAAAAGAAGGGTAATTAATTAGGTTTAATGAAATTTAATATTAGCACTTATATATAATTTCATATTTGTTTTTTTGCTAACCTTAATACCTCCACTAAAATTTCCTCTTTCTTTCTAATACTTCCAATCCACACCCTTGCTGCCATTACTTGTTTAAGCTACCAATTACATGAAATTGAAGAGGTTTTAAAGAATATTGCTTGGGTTAATTGAAATTATTCATTAGATTATAATTATATAAATATATATTAATATAAGTTTTGTCGTACCTTACTCTTCTGAAACTCCTCTTATGCCCTCGTTTTCTCCTCTCAACTTTCTAACCAAGAGTTTTTATTCTCAGTTTCGCCCTTCCAGCACTGTCTCTGCTCAACTTTTTAATCATTGTGGGTATTACAGTAGCACCATGCTTTAATTTTTTAATTGTTGTATTTAAAAAAAATATTGTTTCTTTTGAGGTGTCGGTAGAGGTGTAAATGAAACGGGCCGACCTCGAGCCATGCCTAAATTGAGTTTGACTCGTCTGTCAAAATTTAAGCTCGAGCTCGAATGACAAGTTCAAGCTTGTTTCGCAATGATGACACCTCAAGCCGAAAATCAAATTATCATTGAAGCTCACCGGAGAAAGCATCGTTAGCCGGAGAAAAAGGAGTGCCACAACAGCTCACCGGAAAGGAATCAATGCGACTATCGATCTGCATGCCGAGCCTGGATATACTTAAACTTGAGCTCATGCACTAAACGAGCTTGAGTTTCAGCTCGAGCTTGAGCTCTGGCTCAATAAGTTCGACTTGTGAGCTCGTTAATGAGTTTGAACTCATGCAGGCTCATGAGTTGTCAAAATTTAAGCTCGACTCGTCTGTCAAAATTCAAGCTCACAAGTCATGTAGGCTCATGAGTTGGCTCGACTCGTTAACGAGTTTGAAATCATGTAGGCTCATGAGTTGGCTCGACCCACTTACACCCCTAGGTGTTGGCACACAAATCTATCTGCCCACTTGACACGCTTCTTGTTCTTTGTTTAAGCACTACGTTACGCATAAAATGTTTCTTATTCTCTCCATCCACAAACTCCTCCTAGAAAAGAAAAGCTAAAATAAAAATAATTGTTGTTCCTCATTCTTTTTGTTCTCAGCAACCTTAACTTAAGCTTATCTTATATGGTGCTTAGAAGAAGCTTTGACAATGGGTCTTAAAATTGATATAATTGGTTCAATGGGTAGCTAACTATACTAGAAGAAGCAGCATTTATAGTTTTGCGAATGAATATTAAGGTCAAACTCAAGTCATTCCAAGTGAAAAAATTCTTACAACGATGATGTTGATAATGTGCAATTTCTCATTTTAGCTTGTATGGCAAATTTTTCTCTAGTAGTAAACATTGGAAGCACGCTAAATGTAGCATTCTTGACTGAAACCCATGCTAAATGGTTTTTTTTTTTCTTTTATTTTAATTTTGTTTATGTCTTTTACATTACCAAATATGTTTAGATAATCCAAATTTTATTTTTTATTAGAAACAATATTTGAAAACATATTTTGCAATAAAAAATAGAAAGGTAATTCATATTTACGTAATTATTGCAATTAATTCCTTAATATATAATTTTAAATGAATAATTATGATTAAATATTATCAAACCATTAGTTATTTAATGTTATCATTGTAATCAATAACTACTAATAACATATTTGTTTAATCAACATTTAAATTTGTTGTATATATTTAATTAATCAAAATAAAGAATAATTAATATTTTCATTATAAAAATTTTGAATAATTTTATTAATTAAAATCTAATTAATTGTAGTACTTTTTTATTATTATGAATAATTTGATGTCAATTGTCAGGCTGATTATCATAATTTAATTGAAATATAACCTTAACGATGTTGATAAAAATTCTAATAATTTATGAATTAACCTTACATGGTTAAATATTCATACATCTTATAAATTATTAGTCATGCGGGAGCGACTCGCAGTCTCATTTCCAATTTTTAATCAATTTCATCCTCTCCTTTCATTCATTTCTAGTCCTTTCTTATATATGTGTTTTAGCAGGGTTTATATGAGAGTTTTTTGGCGTGAGTTTGTGCAGGACAGCCTCCGATGTTCGTTTTCTTTTTTCAAGGACTGTATTCGAGGGATTGGGTGGTGCTTCGGCTTCATCTCTCCCAAAGTGGTGATTATCTTCTCATATCCCCTTCTGTATCCTATCACTTCGCTCCCGACCACCCCTTCCCTGCAGCCACCCGGAATAGCCTCTTTTGGCTGTTTTCTACAATTCTTGCATTATAGCCTCCCTTCCCCGCCTTGATGCATCCTGCACGGCCGCCTCCATCCTTCCCAAACCTTCCCGCATCACTCTCAATCACCGATCCTTACTGCCGCCATTCGGAAAATAGCAAATTTGTTATTTTCCTACTGTCCAACAGTCATTCTGACTTGTTGTCTCCTGGACTGCAGTCTATCCTGTTGTACCTACAGTTTTTTCTTGCTACCCTCGCACCAGACAATACTCATTTTGCTATCCTGCAGCGCACGACCCTTCTCCTTCATTGCCACTCGCTGACCCAACCATTCGCTTCGCTGTTGATGCAATTCCAAACTCTCCTTTTGCTATCCCAACCATCCAGAACTCATTTTAGCCACCTGCCTCCGCTCTCCGACCACCTAGCTGAGCTCCACCACCTCATGATCGAGCCCTAATGTGAGTTTGTGTCGTGTTTATTGTAATTTCCCTTTCAAGTGTGTTTGATTGTAATCACATATTTGCTTTCAGTAATAATATTTACTTTTCTCATTGTGTTATGGGGTAACTCCAGTATCATTTGGTATCAGTGCTAGCTTAACCCTAATCATACCCTCGGGTTTCTAGCATCCGCCATACCCAAATCTAACTCCACCCTCTCTAAATTTGCTTTCCCCACCCTACATCACCATTATAATTTCCTTTTACCTACCTACACCCAAACCCTAATCATGCCTCTGAGGAGGTAAGAGTCAGATGCTGATCAAGAGTTTATCATGGAAGAGATAGATTTAGGTATCGTTGACGAAATTGAAGAAAAAAGATTATTTTGAGGGTTTACACAAATTTCATTCGATCCCTGAGATCAAGAATCAATATCTTGAAGATTTGACATGAAATGTTGGAGAAGTTAAAATTTTGAAGTAAATATGGATTTGTTGTATTTCGATGGTCATATGGATCTATACGAGGTCATCGAATGGCTCTAGACTTTCGAATGTGTTTTGAAGTGTCAGGACGTCCCATCATACATAATGGTGAAGCCTCCAACAAGTTAAATAAGAGTGCATCTCAATGGTGGGCGAACTTAAAGGTTCTTCGACAACGAGAAAGGAAGAGTAAAATTACTACTTAGTTCAAGATGAAATGGGAGATGCAGCTCTAGTTCCTACCAGCTCACTACATATCAAATGTTCTATCCATAGCTTCAAAAGTGGGGAGATCATTTTATCAGGTGACCACCACATCTTACAGGCAGGGTTCAACCTAGGATCTTACAACCATAGTATACCCAGGGGAACATCTAAGCTGACGTCGCCTGAGGATACACTGGTTCAGAGTGGAGAGCAGAAGGAATCAATATGCATTCCTAAATTTATTCCGGCCAAGAAGTGTTTCAAGTGTCACAGATTTGAGCATATTGAATTAGGTTGCATAACTAGGAGAATGATCTCTTTCACTGATCAGGGAGTAGTTGAAGTAATGCACAGTGATCCTGGAGAAGTAAGAAGATTATGGAAAAGGATATTCAACTTCTAGCTGACGAGAAGAAACACAAGTGATTCCAATTGAAACCAAGAGAGAGACTCTTGTTGAACTAACCTTTTTGGTGCTATAAATTAATGAGTCCAAGTTAATAGGTGTTCATACAAGAGTATAAGGTTGTAGTGTCTCGATCTACATTTTTAGTATGAGGTTTTGGTTCCTTAAACTACATTTTTGCAAGCGTTCGAAGGAGCATCAACAAGACTGACATTGGATGTCCAGAAAGGCCATAGGGGTCGTTATTAGACATCAGATAAGAAGATTTCAAAATTTTTCAGATTTATAGCCTACCTCTTGGGTTGCCCCAACTGAGGTAGGTCCAGCATATTAGAGATGAGAAGCTTTGAGCTATTGTTGGAAGAGCTTAGGGAGTTATTTGGGTAGTACATAGTCAATTCAACAATGCGGCCATCGTCAGATGATCAAACAAAAGGGATGACTTGTAATGTTGGAAATTGCTTTAGGAGTTTAGCGGGAAAGAGCATCTACAGTGGTGTCCAGATCCTTTCAGAAAATAAAAAGAGGTCTCTTCAGAGTGATTGCTAGTTAGAGTTGCTCAACCTACCATAGATTTTGTCTCAGAGTTGAATCCTCCCTACATGTTTGTTTACCAGATACACTTGAGCTAGTACGATGAGTGAAAGAAGTCAATTACAAAATTGATGACTCGAGCCTTGGTTCATGAGGATACCCATCCATGCAGCTCCAACTCAAGTTTTGTCAAAAAAAAGGGTGGATACAAATTCTACCAAGATGTCCTTTGAAACGATAATGTTTGCAGGATTGACATACAAGGAGATTGCTACATTTATATTGCTTGCAGCGTGCTTGACCTGACTCCATATTATGAGTTGATAAAAACTTCAATGAATGAAGCCAAAGTTCTCTCAATCCTTGGAGACTGATTCGAGAGCATCTCCCACTTATGAGTGGGACACGGGAGCGAGCTGCAGCTCCCGCTGTCGCGCGAAGATCAAACAGAGCAACCCTTTTTTTCTTTTCCTTTCCAATTTTAGTCAGTTTCATCATCTCCTTTCTTTTCTCTCTAATCCTTTCCTATATTAATGTTGTATTAGGATTTAAAGGGAAGTTTTTTGGCATGATTTTGTTTAGGATATTTGTCGACATTTGTTTTCTCCATTCGAGGCTATATCTAAGGGATTGGGTGGTGCTTCGGTTGTATCTCTCTTTTGAGATGGTGATTAACTTCTCCTATCCCTTTCTGCATTCTCCCACATTGCTCCCTACTGCCCCTTCCCTATTGCAGCCTCCAAGAACAGCTTCTTTTGGTTGTTTTCTATAGTTTTTGCATTACATCCTCCTTCCCTACCTCGTTCTCGTCCAACACAAC
The DNA here is from genome assembly GCF_001263595.1 of Phalaenopsis equestris. Lineage (NCBI taxonomy): Eukaryota > Viridiplantae > Streptophyta > Magnoliopsida > Asparagales > Orchidaceae > Phalaenopsis > Phalaenopsis equestris. The sequence continues at coordinate 89,448 of NW_018165677.1, read as the reverse complement.
TCCCTCTGTCCTTTCCCAACCTTCTCAGTCGCCGACTGTCTCTACTGCCATCCAAAAAATGGTAAATCTATTGTTTCTTATTGTGCAACTAGCATTCTAACTTGTTGCCGCCTTGACTGCAGCCTATCCTACTATCCGTGCAGTCCTTGCTTGCTACCCCTGTACCAGACAGCATCACTTCTTCTTCGGTTTCTCTCGTTGTTCCAACCCTCCACTTCGCTGCCAATGCAATTCGGTCCCCTCCTTTTGCTATTCCAACCGTCCATAACTTATGTCAGCCACCTAGCTCTGCTCCCTGACCGTATAGCATTCCTTCACCACCTCGAGATCGAGCCCTATTGTGAGAATATGTCATGTTTGTTGTAATTTTTCTTCAAGTATGTTTAATTGTTATCTTCTATTTGCTTTCAATAATAATATTTGATTTTTCTTTTGTGGTTTGGGTTAACGCTGGTATCAATTTATTTATTAATTATTAAATTAATTATCATAATTAATACTAATTACTTTTTAGTAAACTTAAAACTTTAATGTATTTTTAGATTGTATGAATGACTCATTGTTCATCAATTAATATTATTAATTAATAAATTAATTATTTACCTTGTTTCTTTTTATAAATTATTACAATTATAATATTAATAATCATAATAAAATCCTAATTGATTGCTCATTTGTCTTAATATTTAAATGTTGTAAGAATAATTAATTAATGAATTTTTTTCTAGAGCTACATATTTTAATAAAAAAATAAATGAAACAATGATCTTATTTAAACCCTAGTTAATCTCTAATTACCTTTAATATTTAGCTTTAAAAATATTTTAAGTTTATTATATAATTACTTCTCCTAGTTATCATAATTAAAATGTTGTAAAATATTAATGACTTTATTATACACTAATTAACCCTAATCTGTTGACTTTTAGATAATTTAATTGAAATAGTCACTTGGGGTTGTTTTTTAAACTTGTGAAACAAGCTTATTGGTGTTTTCAAAATTTCAAGCAGGGTATATTACGTATGCGCTAATGAAGCTTCTCCAGAAAAATAAATTACCAAGCCAGGCATTTGTGTGTTCACAATTAAACCGTCAGAGTTCGACAAAAGTGAAAACTATGTGCTTGGGTTTTTCCATGAACTTCGATATTTAGGTGGGAATTTGATGAGTATAGGTAATGAAGGTGGCATTTATAAATAGATAAGATTTGGGTGTTATTCGGGAAATTGTCCCTTTTGGAAACCAACCATTTTATTTCAAAAAACAGGAAATGAAAACAAAACTGTTAAATATTTTTTATTTTACATCAACATTTTGAAAACAGAGAAATGGCGAATTCAAACGTATTCAATTCTATTGTTTGATGTTGTTTTGATATTTTTTGGTGTACTCAGTTTCAATTTCTTATTAAACTAACTCATGTTCAAATATATATATATATATATATATATCAGTATCCATAGGGCATCATGTAAATTGCAAATATGTTTTTTTTTTTTTTTTTTTGTACTGTATATAATTTACATACTTGAATGACTGTCAAAATGTGTCGTGGCTATAAAGTGATTCATACGTGCTATAAAGAAAATAATCATGTGTCAACATTGATTTTTGAGTTTATTTGCATTTAGCACGTACTGAAAATAATTATATGTATTAGTAACTCTAATAATATCAATTAGTTGAATTTACTTATTTTTTATTTTATTAATATGATTATTTATGTAGTGCAGTGTATTATTTTGATTTTTGTTTATTTAAAAAGCTAAATAACTCTATTGTTGTGATTACTCTTTAAATAATGATGTGGCTGTTAGCGAGTATTTTCTTGAGTAAGAGTTTTTTTGGCAACTGTTGAGTTTTATGAAAACCATTTAGCAAACTACTGTTGAAATTTAAGCTGTAGCAAAATGCGTGAAACTGGAAAAAAAATCACAAATTTGTATCAGGGACTTGTGAAACCAATCCAAAAACATGTTTCCAGAATTGTTTCGGTTGATCTTTTAATTTTGCTCAAAAGTTTTTTAGAAAATGACCGATTGGCCTCTTTTAATGTTTAACTAGAATCTTTTAATGGTTTTAAGTGCTTCCTCTTTTGTAGTTTACATCTATTTTATCACTGCAGTTTTGGTAAACCTTTTTATGTTTTTTGTTATGAAACAACTACTAAGTTTACCTAACTGTTTATCTTACTATTATTTCAGAGATGAATGCACTATTCAACAGGCTTTGTGTTAACTATGAAGGGAAGGTATGCAACTTAAAAAAATAACCTTTAGAAAGTCTTGCAGAGTAATTGATATCATTTTATTTTTTTCAGGTGAAGTTGATTGGCAAGCATAAAGGTGTTCTTCACAAGGTTTTGCTTCAAGTACGCCAGGTAATTGATCTGCTGAGTCTCTATATGAATAATGTTTATTTGAAGACTTTTCAAAGTTCTAAATATTATTAGATATGATCATAAAATATTAAAATTTTATTTGCTATTATTTTTTAATTAAATTTTCCTCCAACCTAAACTAACTTGTGAATTTATTTTTGATTTTCTGAAAGAATGCTTGTAAGGCATCTTGGTGCCTATTTTTATGCTTCGTCATGGCTATATAGGTGCAACCATAGTATTTGTTTGTGCTGTTTTGTAGTTCAATTTTCTTTTACTGATGTTGACCGAGGGAATGTATCATTTTTCCTCAGCTTGTGCCCTATTATCTGCTTATGTTTGTGTTATGTTTAAGTATCACTGATTGCTGAATTTCTTATTTTACAACTTATTGGCAGGTGTATGAGAGATTTGAAGCTTCTTCAATAATTGATACTGATAATGCTCGGCTCGAATATTTTTCTAAGAAGGTTAGTTTCTTGACCATTTTTATTGTAGTTGATGAATGCTTTAGAAAGCATCATGTTGGTGCAATGCATGCTTAAATGTTTATGGTGAACTCTACAAATTTTTTAAATGTAAATATTCATATTGCATGAACCTCTCAATGAGCAGAAAGAGCAACAAGCAGCCTATTTTTGGCATTTCATTCGATAATATGAATTAAGATGGATCTTTGGAATGTAATAAATCTATCATATTAAATGTGAAAGATGGAAGCACATAAAGACATGCCAACCCATGTTTCATTTTTCTTAATTTAAGTCAGCGTGCTCTTATATTTCTAGCTCTATTTTAGTTAATCCGTAGAATTATGATCTTGCCACAATTTGTGAAGTGCATGAATAAGATTGAGCATCAATTACTATTTATAATAAAATACCTTCATAGAATTGAACGTCGTGGATGAATCATATATAATCATGTCAATATTGATGAAATAAGTAATGAGATTAAATTTGATATATAAGATATAGCGCATAAGTTTTTAAATTCATTAAACTTTTCAGTTTTACTCTCATCATAGAAGTTCAAGTTTTATCGCATTCGTTAGTTTCCGCAGTTAATTTTGATCATTTTTATTATAAAAACCTCAAAATATTTAATAACTTTTTTTAATAAATATTAAAATTGTAATTTTAATACTTTTAAATGACTTCTAGCTGAGTTTATGTTCTCATGGTAATTGAGTTTTGTGTTGGCGTGTGGAGATAAATTTTTGTACTTGTCTCTTTCATGTTTTTTTCTTCTACCTTCTATTTAATCCCTATAAATTTGTTACCCGCCACATCTACCTATCGATTATAGTTATATTCCCTTCCAAAATCTAGTAAATGTTTACAATTTTGCTTTCTACAAACTTTAATCATTATATAAGAAATCATTGTATGGTGTTGAAGGTCATCTCCACTAGGGGTGTAAACGAACCGAACACGAACGAACAGAGCTTGTGTTTGTGTTTGGTTCATTTAAAATTTAGTTTGTTTGAAATAAACTCGTGTTTGAAATTGTTCGTGAAGTCACTGTTCGTATTCGTTTCTTAACGAACGAGCCGAACATGAGCTGTTCACGAACGATGAGCTAGTTTGACATCCCTAATATTAATATATATAAATAATATATTATATTAATTATATAACTTATATTATATAAATATTTAATATCTATTTTAATATATTGCTAATATAGTATATTAGTATAATACTATTATTAATTTATTATATATATTATAATTTATAAAATTTGATTTTTTTAAATATCATAAATTTATTTATATATAATTATTTTAAATTATTTTATATTTCGAACAATAACGATTCGAACACGAACGAACGCATCTCATTGGCGAACCGAACACGAACTCATTGGCGAACCGAACACGAACTGTTCACGAACAATAAGCTTTTTTGACAGCCCTAATCTCCACAACTACAAGTAAAGTGAAAATAGAGGGAGAGGATAGGCGGTGCTAACCTAAGGATAAAGGAGGGTTTTTTTCAAGTGTTTGTAGAAGGGAGATCATCTGCTTGTTTAAAATGGAGGTGATGCTCGCACTAGAGGAGGCTAGTAGCAGCAATATCTTTTCTTGACATTCAGTTTTTTTATTATTATTATTATTATTATTATTTCTTTCTTTCTTTCTTTCTTTCTCTTTTTTTTTTTTGGCATAGTAACTGATTGCATTCTCTCTTAATCATTGACAGAAATAATTTTGTATATCTATCTTTATTTATAAATAGTGTAATATATGTCCACTTTTGAAACTTGATAGATTATTTGAATTATTATGTGTAAATAGATCTCTTTGAGCCATGAAAACTTGTGTTTTATGGTTGTGATCTTTCACTTTTTTTTTCCTCCTTTGGTTTCTTTTACTTGAACTTTATTACTATTCAAACAAGTAGTGACATTCAGTTTTTTTATTATTATTATTATTATTATTATTTCTTTCTTTCTTTCTTTCTTTCTTTTTTTTTTTTGGGGGGGGGGCATAGTGACTGATTGCATTCTCTCTTAATCATTGACATAAATAATTTTGTATATCTATCTTTATTTATAAATAGTGTAATATATGTCCACTTTTGAAACTTGATAGATTATTTGAATTATTATGTGTAAATAGATCTCTTTGAGCCATGAAAACTTGTGTTTTATGGTTGTGATCTTTCACTTTTTTTTTCCTCCTTTGGTTTCTTTTACTTGAACTTTATTACTATTCAAACAAGTAGAGTATCATTGCTTTGGCTAATCTACACGAAAATTTAAGTAATGAAAGACAAAAAGTCAATATCAACAAATCTTATGAACAAATTTGATGTCCAAAAGTTCGACTATTAGACAATGTAAATAAAATATTATCATTATCAAAGAAAGCTTCATCAATCCTTGAAGTTATCAAGGTCATCTAATATGGATTAAAAAGAGTGAGAGTTGATGGATAGAAAAACACTAGAAGCTAGTTTTTCCTTGACTAAGAATGTTGTCTTCAATGTTCTTAATGAGAAGATCATTACGGATATGTTGAAGGCATTATAAAAGATGCACCCTCTATTGTCAATAAGGTACATTTTATGTGCAATTTTTTAATCCTTGAATGCCTAAAAATGCTTCTATTGGCGTAAATTAAATTTGAGGATGACATATGCGCCTCATATATGCTTATTTATCAGATACGTCCAACAGAGCACGAGAAATGAGAAAAGCAGTTTATAGATGTAATGACTCATGACTTAATTCATGAGAATACTCGTTTATCAACGTTCCCAACTCAGATTGTGCTCTATCAAAATGTGCTTTGAAATGACAGCGTCGATGGGATTGACTTACCTAGAGATTACGCTAGTTTCGCTATCTTCATTTGGGTCAATCTAACGTCATTCTATACGGAGACAGAAGCTTTGACATATGAGGTCAATGCTCCCCCAACCCCTGGAGACTAACATGGGAGCACTCCTGCTCCCAACGCTAGAGTCGCACAAACAAAGCAACAACACACTTGCTTTGCATCAACCCCAAAGTGGTCCGAGTTTTCTCCCTTCTGAGGAGTTGTTCGGTCCTCTTGGACTACTTTTAGTTATCCTCTTATTTAATATTTATTTTCATATGAGTTTAGAGTTTGTTTTTGGCGTGAGTTTGTTTAAGACAGTCGTAGGCGTTATTTTGCTCCCTTCGAGGGTTGTGTCCGAGGGATTGAGTGGTCTAAGGTTATATATCTCTCTCACTAGGTTCAAACAACCTAGAGCTTCATGAAATTTTAAAAACTCTCTCGAATGATATCACAATTATAAGCTAACACACCCTATTTATAATTTTAAAACTGAAAATGCTTCTCAAACAAGATTCAAACTTGGCAATTATTTGGAAGGTTAGTGAAGGGATTGAATCCAACTTAGTTTTTCCCTTTAAACAATGGTTGATACAGTAATTTTCTTGTGGGGCTGTTCTCTTGGAAGTGCAACACTAATTTTAGCAGATGGTTCTCATGGTGAACAGTTGGTTCAATATGGATGTGCAAGTATGAACATGAACTTCCAAGCTTCTTAGACATTTCAGTTAAACTTTACTGTGCTAATATAATTACCTTATTTATGCAGGTCTTCCCTAAGCTGAAGGATTCACTAGAGGTAAGAATTTGCTTATTACCACTTTAGTTTGGCATGTAGGAATGTATGTTTTACTCATCAATTTTTTACTCTTATTCTTTATTGAGATATTTCGTTCTTTAATTATTTGTAAAAACTTGCCAATTGGCCTAAAAAGTCCAAAATTACCTGACCTGAATGGAGAAAGGGAAGGTGCATATCCTTTTTTAAGTAAGGTGTCTATTTGTAAACTTATAAAATCATGATCTAGGCCTCATAATCATTTAAAATTTGAACAAAATTGACCACTTTACGGAGCAAGCACAGAGGTTGGCGAAGACTCATGAAGTTTGTGGAGGCCATTTAAAGATAATGGATGCCTATAAAGCTCAAAAACATAAATTTTTTATTTTAAATCTAATTTATTAGAGGGTGTTCGTATATAAAATGGTGGGATTTATATCCATACCACACAATTCTTTTGCATTTATACATGTTACACCTAAATTTCAATATTTACTTGTAAAACACAAATCTGTAACATTACATAAAAAATGCCCATAGTCCAAACTTTTTTGAAATGAAATGTACATTTTTCATGCATATGCTTGGATGTGATTATGACACTAAGGTGTTATATATATGAATATCAAACTTTAGATGTTAGTATTGTAAATGTATTAAAATTGTGTTGCTTTTTTGTCTATGTAAATTTTCCCTATAAAATGAAGTTTTTTTTCAACAGTTAGCTATAAGGTGTTATACATAATTTGAATATTGAATATAATCTTTTTTTTTTTTTTTTTTGAGATGTAAATGCATAAAAATTGTGTTGCATTTATGTAAATTATCCTATAAAATAAGTCTTTTTTTCAAAAGTTAGTTATAGAATGTTGTACATAATTTGATGTTTAATATAATTTCTTTAAATTTGGGATTTGTCTCTGTTGAACTTATTTCCTAGATTTTATTAATTCTATTGTTTTATAGATTCTATTTTTTCTTTGAATTGCTACATTGCCTCCATAAATACACAATGAAATTAGTAGAGTTAGATGTAGTCAATAGTGATGGATCTAATTTACTTGAACATCTTCTATTGTGCAAAATGATCCTCAAGTAAGGGTTTTGTGAAGAAGTTGATCAATGCAAACATATTCTATTTCAACATCTTGAACCACACGGTCTCTTGTGAACTGATGTTAAATTTCTATATTAGGTTAATAAATGTTGAGTGGATTTTTTAGTCAAGTTTATAACACTAGTATTATTCCATATAATGGTTATTTATTCTAGTTTAATTTTATATGCTTTTAATGCTAGTTTAAGTACTAGTGCGATATAATTACCTTCAGCCACATACTCTTCCTATGCAGTGAATTAATGAACCTAACTTTTCTTTTTCTTAAACTATAAATAAATAGATAATCATAACAGCAACAATAACAATAACAAGCCTTTATTCCACTAAGTGGGGTCGGCTACATGAAACCTTTTTTTCCATTGCGTCCTATTAAGTATCATATTTTCATTTAATTCTAATAGATCAAGATCATTTGTTATACAGTATGCCCAAATCTTTTTAGGTCAACATTTTCCTTTCTTAACAAAAGTCGAATCAAAAACATCTACTCTTCTAACAAGATCATCAGATGGTCTACGTTTAATGTGACTAACCACCTAAGACGGCTCTCTCTAATCTTATCCGCAATCGGAGCTACACCAACCTTATTACGGATATATTCATTTCGCATTTTGTAAGCCACTCATCCACCTAAGCATTCTCATCTCAATAACACTTAACTTTGTTTTATTTTTCTATTTTAAAGGCCAACATTATGTGCCATAGAGCATTATAGATCTCGCCACCATCTTATAAAATTTTTCTTTCAGATTGAGCCGTACTTTTCTATCACAAAATAAGCCCAATGCATTCCTTCACTTCAACCAACCAACTTAAAATCTATTAATAACATCCCCATCTATATCACCATTAGACTTTTTTTTTTACTTTGCAACCTGCATAATCGACATTAGAAAAACCAATGAGCTCACAAGTAAGCTCATTCTTTTGATATTAAAAAACTTTGATGTACCTAAAGATCCCCTTAATGGAGGTCAAATGTGTATTCTTATGATTGACTTAAAATCAAGCACATAGTCCGACAACAATTATAATATTAATTTTAAGGTACTAAGAGTTCTGTAAATAGCGGCCATTTGTTCCTCTTAAGGAGTTTGAAATTCTCCGAATTACCCTTCTCTCCTTTGTCTAACTTTATTATTGGGCTCATGAAGTAACATGTAGATTTAAATTCTCTAGTGTCAAAGTGAGTTATAAGATCATTAATATACTATATTTGAGATATGGTGATGCCACCTACCTTTTGAACAACTTGTAGTCCAAGAAGTTGATCTGACACATCATATATTTATTTCAATTGTTTCATCATGATGTGACAAATTCTCTATAAAGATATTTATTAACTACTATAAATAAAATGCCTTCCACATAAATTTGAGTAATATTCATGTCATTAGTAATCTTATTAGATAAATAAGGTTGTGTATATCCTTTCCCCAGTAAAACTTATGCCGAATAAAAATGAACTTGTCAGGTGAGGTTCTGAGTGCTTGCTTGAGTCAATAAAGTGATTTCTTAAATTTATATAATTGCTCGGGATGATAGTAATAAGTGCATCTTTGAAGTGTTTTATAGATGCATATTTTTTACTTGTATTATTTAAACTTTTTGCATTCAATTAATATAGATTGGAAGTTCTTAAAGCTAGCAAATCTCAACAACTTGATGGATTTTGCTCTAGTCACCAGGCCATACGATTTTTTAAAATCTATTCTTTCTATTTGGCTACAAAACTACTAATAAAGCTTTGTTTCAAACTACTTTTCTTAATCTGTTTGTTGATTTTCAGAATTCAACAGAATATTTTTATTGATATGAAAGATGGTGCAAATAACCCTTACATGAATCCTAGAATATGGAAGACAATAAAAAAGAAATAACAGGAAAGGAAAAGTATAACATTTAATATCTTCAATTAATCAATTCATATTAATTATTTGAAGATAAAGGAAACCTCATAAAATAGAAAGTCTAAAATAGAAAAGGAAATAAATCCAATCTAAGAAAATAAATCTAAAATAGAAAAGGAAATAAAGTTATATTAAGGAAATAAAGTTATATTAGGAAAGTTATATTAGGAAATAAATCTAATCCTCATATTTTTTAACGATAATAAATTATTTCCTAATATAATTTCTAACACTCCCCCTCAAGTTGAAACATGATTAAAATATTGTTCAACTTGGATTTGAAAACATCAAACAATGGAAGGGGAAGATCTTGTAAAGTAAAACTTAAAGTCGTCATTCTGTACTGCGATTGTCTTTGACTGTAGTTCTTGTAGTGTCTATAGATAGGTGGTAGGCTCTTACAAGTAATGTCGCGGGAGAGTTTGTTAGGAAATAGACAACTTGTAGGAAAGGCTGACTTCTAGTTGACTGCGGTTGTTTGTTACTGCAGTTTCTACAGTATTTGTAGATAACTGTAGTGTCTATAGGTAACTGCAGTATTTGTAGGTAGGCTGAAGGCTCCTGCAGGTAATGTTGTAGGAGAGGTTGCTGGGAAGCAGACAGCCTGCAGAAAAAATCGACTTCTAGTTGACTGCAGTTTTTGCATTGTCTGTAGGTAGGCGGTACAGATAATATTATAGAGAAGTTTCTAGGGAAGTATAAAACCTCCAAAAAAAGTTGTGGGTATGAACTAGACCTGCAGAAAAAAGGAAAAGCTCTGGTTGATCTGCTGCAGGAAGAATTACGATGGATGATCTATTACAGGAAAAGCTCCGAAGGAGGGCTTGATACAAAAAAGGCTCTGGAGGAGGGTTTGATACTGGAAAAGCTTCGAAGGAGAGTCTATTGTAGGAAAAGCTCTGAAGGAGGGTCTGCTGCAGGTAAAAGTTCTGGAGGAGGGCTTGTATAGAGTTTTTGACATTAGGGAAGAAACAAACGAAGAAGAGTATCTAGGTCGATTGTTGGGATTCCATTCAAGGATGCATCCAGTCTCGCTTTTTTAATAAACTTCCTCAAGTCATTTTGAAAGCAAAACAAAGATGAACTCCTCTGTAACATGCTTCTCTTCGCTTCCACAATCCATGTATGAAATGGCAGAGGACGCCACAGAGGTGGCTGCCAGAATTTGCGATCAACAGAAATTTGTGGCTTGCAGGAAGGTGTCGGTAAGGTCCACAAGGATGTTTTCTAGTCGAAATAGATGGTTTCTGGTTGTTAGGGACCTTCAAGGAAGAGGTACAGCCGCCTGAAATCTGTAGAGGAAAATCTGCAGGGGTAGATCCGGCGGCAAGAGAAACCTACAGAAGGGAGGTCCGGTGGCGGGAAAGGCTATAGGGGAGAGAACCGGTCACACGAGTAGGTTCGGTGCTCTTAGTAGGAGGTCTAGCCAGCAGCTGGTAGGTCCGGTGGAAATTCCGACATCGAGAAAGACTGCAGAAGAGAATTTGCCAGCAGGGAAGGCTCCAGAATTCTTTCCAGTCCCTATTGGCCTCTCTGAAGTTCTACGCATGATCTGCCTAAGCCTTTGGGATGCTGCTTCTGATTTATCTAATGCTATGAGAGGGTGTAGAAGCAATTCAGTCTCAAGAGGCTTCAAATTTCTATTTTGCCAAGCTTCATACTCCTGCTAGTCTGGAAAATCAGAAGCTTTAAATTGTTGCATTAACTTAAGTGGCAAAATTATGGATTCTACACGTTTCCCAAGCTGGCTAGCAGATATCCTGAGCAGCCCATGCTCTCATCTGCGAATCAGTTTGCTCTTACACTCATCTGTATCCCCATGAGCTCCCCAATTGTCATTGACTTCTTCAGCATCCTTGAGGGCTATTGTTCTTTCTGGGGCTCTTCTGTGACGATTTAAGCCTCAACACTTTCTTCATCTTGCCAGCAATCGTCGAAGTCAGAGATCTCTGCATCGACGATGACTGCCACAGCGACGAAGCGGATGTTAACGGCCTCTCCGACGATGATGGCGTCACCAATCCCGCTGCTGCTGTCGCTCTTTCCAAAGACATTTACATCCAAATACATGAAAATGAGATAATAGATTTTCTTACTGTCCTTTGTTTTCCTAATAATTGATTGGAGCAGGTGTTAATCCTGACCATGTTTACAAGGGAAATGTTCTTCTGTTCTACAACATCACTCTACTACGATGTATCATGGGATGGAAAAATTGATGGCTAATCTAATGGTTATCACAAAAAAGTTTAAAATCACTTATGATTTATCGAACATAGTCACTTCTAATTCTAGACATCATCAAGGCCTTCTTTTCCTAACCCATTTACCACAATTTGTAAGTTCTAGCCGGGCATCAGTCTTACCAACTAAATTTATAATCAAGTGTATCTAGCAAAGACATTTACAATAACATATCTATATTGTTTCCTTCGTAGGTTGTTGACGCTGGTTGGTCCAAATAAGTTTATATGTAATAATTCTAAAGTCTAGAAGCAAATAACATTTTGTTTTTTATATTTGAAAAGATTTTGTAGTCTATTTAATTAAGGGAGCCCTTCCCCCTAAGAAACCTTCTAAAGGGTTCTTAATCAGAGCATGGATCTCTCACTAATGCAAGGTTTGGGGCGGGGTTTATGCATGCAATCTTACTATTACTTTTACTAAGAGATTGCTTAAAACTTGGACCTCCATCTTCTCGTAATTCTTTTTTTTTTCTAAGTTTTATGGTTGGGGCTATTTTCAAATCTCAAAGGTCATATGGAGATTCTTTTCCCCTAAATTTAGAAAAAGCTTTCTCTATTGATTTATTAGATTTCTAGAACTATGAACATCTATTTTCATTTTCAGAAAATGCAACTGTGAAGTTATAATGATGAGAGCCCAAGTGTCCTTTAAAATCATCTTATATTGTACTTCAGACCTTACACACCTTTACCTCCTAGATCTTGTTTTTCATCTTCTTGACATGTGAATTCTCTTTTAATTAAAGGGAACATACAATTAAGAGTAGCATTTTCTGTGTCAGAATATTTCTCTTTAAGAAGATTTTGACTATTTGTGACAACACGAATGTTTCTCATGTTTACATTGTAGACCTGTGCATTTGTTGTCATTTACTCTCTTATTATTTCAATGCTTATGGCATGATTATTTTTTGTCAGGGTGGCACTTTGGTATTTATTAGTTCTTACTTTGAATTTGTGCGGATACGAAACTTCTTAAAATCTCAGAATGCTTCCTTTTGTTTGCTTGGCGAGTAAGTCAATTTTCAACTTTTTATATCTTTTAGTCTTTTATAAGTTAGGTTACAAACTTCTAGAATCTCTTATGTCATATTATTGATTTTGTCAAATCTATCTATAGAAATTGAATTTTTTGTTTGATAATTTTCTTCTTATTATTGTTTTCATTTTTGTTTTAGGTACACCAAACAAAGTGATGTGTCCCGCTCACGCCTTTGGTTTTTTGAAGGAAAGCGAAAGATCATGCTTTACACTGAAAGAGCTCATTTTTACCACAGATATAAGGTTCTTTTTGCAGCTTAGCAATTTATTATATTATATTTTTAATGATTTCTGATTCATTCATTGTCCATGATGTTAACGCACATTCAGTCAGATTAGACTTCAAATTGTGGCTAAGGACAATATGTTACTTCTCGTTAGGGGTCGCATTTCTGTTTTGATAACCAATAATCTGTGGAAGTGTAGCGTTGTTATTGATTATATTCTTGTGATGTTTATGTGACTATTTTAATTAAATTTTATTTAATGCAGATTCGTGGAATAACGAATTTGATTATCTATTCTCTTCCAGAAAGGAAAGAGTTTTATCCTGAGGTTACCTGATAACTCTTTTTTGAATTTTTTCTTTGTTCGTTCTATGTGGAAGACATCTAATTTTTACTTTGTGCTTACAGATCCTAAATATGCTTGAAGGATCAAAAAATATGTCATGCAGTGTGCTTTTTTCACGTTTTGATCTTTTCAGGGTAAGCTATATTGTTTGATTCTGAGTAGCATGTGCATTTTTTTTAGCAAAATTTACATACATTCTGCGCAATTCTTATGTATTTACATATCTAACTCCTAAAGTTTGATATTTGCATTTATTACACTTTGGTGTCATAAACTTACGCATAAACAGGTGTATTTCATTTTTAAAAATTTAATAATGGTGGTATTTTTATGTGATATTAAAATTTTAGGAGTTATATATATAAATATGAAAGTTTTAAGTGTTATATATATATAAATTCATAAGAATTATGTGGTATTTATGTAAATGTCTCTTCTTTTAATCTATAAAGATTATAGTCATTATTTAAGAATTTTCTTAAAAACCATTTTACTTTATTACCAGCTATTTTGACAATTTTTTTATATTATTCGTACCAACTACATGAGGATAGGCGTGTAGATATTATTTTTCTTTAGATTTTAATTGTTTTGAGACATAGCAATCATTTCTTTGTTCCTCGATGATAAGCACATCCTGGTTCTTTTAATGATGTATTATTAAAAATATAATTTTTTTTGCACAATTGTCGTATGCCCTTTTTTTAGTTCTTAAATACTACTAACAATTTTCGTCCATTCAAATCGTATCAATTTAGATAAAGGCTATGCTATCTTTGAGATTCCCTTAACGAACTTTTTGCAGTATATAGCTAAACCTAGAAAAGTATGAAACTGTGTAATATTCTTTGGTTTAGATTATTTTAATAATTTTTTCATCTTTTAAGGATTTATTAAATGTCTTAGCCTCTTATTATGTACCCAAATATTGTGACATTTTTAGCCAAAATTCACATTTTAAAAGCTAGTAAATAATTGATTCTTATCAATAATTTTAAAACTATTCTTATATATTCAACGTGATTTCCCTTAGTTTTAGAATATATTAAAAATATCAACAATGAATATGATTACAACTTTGATTATATAGCTTCAAATTTTATGCATTTGAATATTTCTTGTCATTTAAATATTTGCATTTAGATACTTGATAATGCATAATTTTTTTGACAATCAAGTGGCATATATTCTATGAACATAACATGAGTTTATCTAGAATTGACGATCAAATGCAAAGTACTAGATGTTTTGAATTTATCGAGACCCCAAAATGCTACTCTTAACTAAAGTTTACATTGTAAAAATTTTGCAAACAAGTGATTTTTCCTCAACAATTTATAAATCATTTTCTAATCTTTAGCGTGATTTTTATTAATCTTAAAATATATTAAAATAGCTTCAATGAATATAATTACAATTTGTTATATAACTTAAAATTTTATTCATTTGAGTTATAGTTCGACATGTAAGTATTAGCATTTAGATAATTATGCATAATAAATTTTTGGAGAATCAAAAGTCTTAAATTCTATCTATATATTCTAAAGTTATTTCGAACTGATGATCAAACGCAAAATACTAGACTTTTTGACAGCATTATTTGTCATTAGTATGTTCAATATGAAAAAATTCTATAAGCATTCATATGGAAACTCAATATAGTTGTAGAAATGTGCAAACATTTGACCTTTGAGTAATTTTCTCCTCATATTAGAGATTTTCCATTATAAATATTATGTTAACACCACGATGGATTTCCTCCACCTGCCCACTTTGAAACCTTGATCTTTGGTATACAGCCTAATAAAACATCAAAGTCCTCAGTTGAATGGAATTTTTATCTTAATTACAAATCTCTGTCAGTTAATCTCAAGATAATATTTTTACCTCAAGAATTTTGTTCTCATTTAAAGCTTTTAAACCTGTGAAGAACTCGCTTTATAGAGGAAACTGTGAAAAGTTAAGTTTTCGGCCTCTAACTGTGGAAATTTAGGAAAAGGGATCAGTCTCCCTTCCATGGTAGGTCAGCCGGTCATCAAAGGATTGGGGGGAAACAACTTTGGAAAGTCCTTGATTAGTCTTTCCTATTATGTTTTTTGTTTATATTAGAATTATTCACTTCACATATTTCTATTAGATATTTTTTGCTATGATTGTAAATTAGGAGTGCATTGGTTCCTCTACATATATAATCTTATGTTACAATAATGAAGCTAAGCTATTATTTTTCTTTCCTAAGCCGGTTTTTCTTCATTGTATCAGAGTGTGGGAACAAACCCTAGCTTCTTCTAGCCATTGGAACACCTCCAATAGCTGTCGGAATCCCTTCAGCCGGCTGCAGAAGTCGACTGCAGACCCTCCTCTGCTCTTCTCTGCAGCTGGAACTTTCCGGGTAGCCTTCCTCTGTTCATCTTTGTTGCCAGATTCTCCCTTTAAGCCCCTCTCCTGTTCATTTTTGCCACCAGAATCTTTCTAGCGGCAGAACCTCCTTCGTTGGATTCTTCCTGCTGCCCCCTTCTCCTGACTATTCTTTTCCAGCAGCACCCACATGTCCTCTCTTCCTTTAGCAGCAACGACAACAGCCACCGAACTTCTGTTCCTGCAACAGCCCTAAATACTCATAGGCTTTATGACCAAGTATGGGATGAAAGCGATTAGTTCTTCTTGGGAGATTAGTTATGAATCAGAGTTCAGGAATTCTATCTAAACGGCTCTTGAACTCTCTACATATATCACAAATCATAAACTCAATGGACATAACTTTTTCCAAGTCGTGTCTATGTACATGTGTGGGAAAGGAAAGGAGGAACATCTCACGGAAGAGAACGGAGTTCCTAAGTTCATTTATCCTAACCATCGCATATGGAAGATTCAGGACCATATGATCATGTATTGGCTAATCAAACCAATGACCACTTAAATGGAAGAGGATTTTTTGCTCTATAAATCTGTCAAAGACATCTGTGAGTCTGCAAGTAAATTTTATTCCAGCACCAAGAATATTACATATTTGTTTGAGATCGAGACCAAACTTCATGATCTTCGTCAAGAAGAGCTTAGTGTTACTCAATATTTCAACACCTTGATAAAGTATTGGCTGTAACTAGATATGTAGAGATTTATGTGTGGAAACTTCCACATAAGGATGTGAATCAAGCCGACTCGAGCTCGACTTGATAAGTTGCTCATGAACTGAATGAGCTAACAGGTCAAGCTCAAGCTAGCCTCGACTCAACTCGTTAGTTCGTGAGTCGATTTGTTTATAAAATATACTCAAAAACTTGAGAAATTTATATTTAAAATATTAAAAACGATTAAAAAAATTTGTATTCTATATTAAATGATTATTTTATTATTACTCTCATAATTGCTCATTCTATTTGTCATTTTATTATATCATTACCTTAAATTATTATTATTTTCTATTTTTTTAATAAACAAGCTGGCTTGCGAGTTGGCTCGAACTAGTAGACTTAAACTCGAGCTCGAGTTTGAACTCAAACTCACTAAAATTAATCAATCTCAAGCTCAAGCCGAGGGTGGCTCGAGCTCAACTCAACTTCTTTACACCCATAGTTTCACATGATGTCGTGATGTTCAAGTCCATCATCAAGAAGAGAATAACTATCTAATTCCTGGTAGAACTAACAAATTAGATGAAATGAGAGGGAGGATCATGGGAATTAAGCATCTTCCAACTACTCGTGAAGCATTTGTTGAAGTTAAGGGAGTGGATGGTCAAAAGAAGTTGATGTTGACATGAAATGAGAGTTCATTAAGTGCTAAAAGCTTTGCTTTGTACGCCCATATTTCTTCCCATGATTCAAAACTCAAGAAGAGACATCCCACATGACACTATTACATGAAAATTGGGCATCTCAAAGATTAATGTTGGAAACTCTATGGAAAACCTTTAGATTGAAAACCTAAATTTGGAAAGAAAGTTTAACAGAGCAAACCTAATGATGCTGACAAATATTTATATGAACCATTCACCAAGGAACAACTTGAGGTATTGAAGAAACACCTTGAGGGTAATTTAGAACATGGTACCAGCCTCGTGACACACCAAGGTAATGTATCTTTCTCCCATCTCATCATTAATGGGAGATTTAGGTACCGTTTGGGGCAGCTAATTTACGTGTATCGCGTTTTCAAAACGCCGACGGATTATTTGGTTATTGCATTAGGTGGGCAATCCGGAAACGCACGGGCGAAATGGAAGTTATTTTCGAAGGATCGTGGCCGCGTGATTGACCCTGCGGCCCGCGTTCCTTTACAGATTATTACCCCACCGCCCTTTCGATCTTGAAACCATGTCCCTCTCTTTGCTTTAGCTTTACGATCGATCTTTCTCACCCGCGCCTCTCTTGCCCTTGGCATTGCCCTTCTCTCCCTTCTTATTCGGTGCTTCTATTACGTTTCTTTGTAAGTTCCTGCGATTTGTGGCTTTGTGTAATTATGCGGTTGTCGATGGAATCATAGCTTTCCCACGCAATTTTTGGCTCTCTATGTTAGAATTTTTTGCGAGATTTTACATATTGGTTCCCGAGATTTTTTCATCACAAGATTTTTTGCTTTCCCCATGCGATTCTCTGTGTTTGTTTGAGATTTTTTATTTGTCTTCTGCAGTATTCTGAATGGATTTCAAGTTGTTGATCTGATAAGCTGAGGGAACTACATATGATACTTTAGCTTGGGTTTTAGCAAGTTTCCATCTTCTATATGAGTTGGGATCTATATGTATCATTTTTGAATTATCGGACTTCTTAAGTAGTTGTTGAGGAGATCTTGTAGTTGGTGGCCTTTGCAAAGGCTTCTTAAGTAGTTGCATTACTGCACAGGGGCAGAATGATCATTTATCGACAATCAGCTGCAAATCAGTTGTTTTTCAATAACACAAATCAAACTGTCAACCAGCTTATCCAGATCAGCTGCTAATATGTAGCTTATCTTGATCAGTTGCTTATCAGCAGATTATCAGTAAGTTGCAGCTACCCCAAACAGATCCTCGGACATTGGATCATAAATTCAGGAGCTTCTAATCATATGACTGGAGACATTAATGCTCGAGTCAACTATCAAGAGAGTTCTATATCTAGAATTGTCAAACTTGCATATGGTTCACACAAAAATATTACTAGAGAAGGACATGTGGAACTTTTCCTCTATTTTATAGGTTCCACAGCAGTACTGTGATTTAATTTCAATTAGTTAGCTTACTCATGATAAACAATGTATAACTAAATTTCTTGCAAGCTTTTGTGAATTTCAGGTGATGGATTTGGGGATGATGATTAGTAGTGTTGAAATGCATCAAGGATCTCTAAAAAAAGTATCTTTCTAAACACACAATTGGTCCCACCTACATCCTTTTCTCAAGTCTATGAGTTTGTTAAGTTTGTGTCTGTCGAAAAAAAAGCCATGTTGTGGCATTGTTGTTGTAAATTCAGTGGATGATATATTTTTTTAAAATCAACCATATTCTCCTAAATATGATGTTCAAGAGGAGTGTGCAAATGAACATCAATTTTGGGATACATTTGATCACACCCAAACTACCTCGCAACCAACTTCTCTTCCCAATCCTCTTTCACTTAGCCCTCTTATCCTTGATGAGAATGTCCAACCAACCCAACTTGAAGTTCATAACAAAGAACTTCGTGTGTACACAATGAGAATGAAAAAAGTTGAGTAGGTGGAAGACAACTTGCAAAGACAGAATTGCTCAAATCAAAACCTGAGTTCACTCACTTGAAATTCGGGTAAGGAGTATAGTGCTCATGAGTTATTCCCTTCTCTTCTGGTGTTGATGACAATGAAAGTTGTACTAAATATTCAATTCAGGAATATGTAGTTTATGGAAAGCTATCCTCATCCTGTAAAGCATTTTTGTCTAACCTTGATTGTATACGGATTCTTAAATTCATTCATGAAGTTATTGAAAATTCAAAATGGAGGAAAACAGTTGAAGAGGAGATTCAAGTAGCAAAGTATGTCACATGGATCCTCAATAAACTTCTTTAGGATAACATGCCAATTGGATGCAAATGAACGTTTAACATCAAGTACAGAACTGATGGTGGTATTGAGAGATTCAAATTTAGCCTGGTTGCAAAAGGTTTCACGCAAGCCTTTGGGATTGACCATCAGGAGACCTTTGCACCAGTTGTCAAACTAAACACTATTCAGAGTTCTAATTTCAGTAGAAGTTAACAAGGAGTGGGGATTGCACCAACTTGATATAAAAAAAAATTTCTTAATGAGGATCTTGAAGAAAAAGCATACATGGAGATACAGCGGGACTCGAGAGTAATTCTAATAAACATCTAGTATCTATACTCAAGAAGTATCTCTATAAACTCAAGCAATCGCCATGGGCTGGAGAACTCACTGACTAAGGTCCCCGGTAGGATAGGAAACCTATTTATGAGAAAATCTGGTTACATGGAGCGGCAAGAAGCAAGTTGTTGTTGTTAGAAGCAATGCAGAATCAGAATATAGGGCACTCGCCTTAGGAATTTGGGAAGGAATCTGGATTCAAAAATTGTTAAGGGAATTGGGATGCATCTCCAATAGTCCTATATAGATATTTTGTGACAGTCAATCAACTATCAGTATTATCAAGAATCATGTGCATCATGACAGGTCCAAACTATTAAAATAGATAGACACTTTATTTCTGAAAATGTTAATGGCAAAATTATACAATTAAGCTACATTCCAACACACCAACAAGTTGTTGATGTCTTCACCAAAGTCTTTCCTTTAAGCACCTTCTTAGAGTTTGATATCAAGCTTGGCCTCTACAACATCTATGACTCCACTTACTGGAGAGTGTTAAAACTTAGGAAGGTATCGGCCTCCCTTCCGTGGTGGTTCGGCCGGTCATCAAAGGATTGGGGGTAAACAACTTTGGAAACTCCTTGATTAGCCTTGCCTATTTATGCTTTTTGTTTATATCAGAATTATTAACTTTTCATATTTAGATTAGATATTTTTGGTAAGATTGTAAATTAGGATGGGTTACTTCCTTTATATATATAACCTTATGTTAGAATACTGAAGCTAAGCTAGTAGTTTTCCTCCGTGAGCTTATTTTTCTTCACTAACCCTACTTTCCTTTTCCCCTCTTTTTGGTCATCTTCTTCTTCTTTTGCCATTATTTGTCTTTTCTTGGAGCTATACTGTTTATATATATATATATATATATATATATTAATCCTCCTAAAAGATTTCATGCTGAAGTCTTCAACAGCATTCACAATAGTAATGTTAATTAACATGAACTGAACCTGACTAAAAAAATTTGGGTTTAGGTTGACCTAATTAATTATTTATTCAGGTTCGAATCTTGACTCTTAATATGTTTAATTTTTATGGTTAGGTTCAGGTTGACCGTCAACGTAAAATAGACTCACTAATCCGAACTTAACATGAATTTGACCCAATGTTAAAAAAATTATGCAGGTTGTTTGGTTTGGGTGAGTTGGCTTGAAAATGGGTCGGGTTTGGATCAATCGAGATGAAAGCAGTCATGGTTCAATTTTTGACTAGTTTAATAAATGTTTTTGGTTTAGGTCATGCATCTGGTGAAATTCTGGTTAGACTTGTAACCCTAATTGACACACCTAATTTTTATTTATTTGCTGAAAAAATTGGAGTTCTCTTTTATTGCTACATTAACTTCATTTGTAAACAATAACATCATTAAATGAGCGTAGTTCTAATTATTTATTTTGTGGATTTAGTTTGTAACCGTTAGTGTACTTATATCTTTATAAGTACATCTATATATTAAAATGCTTGAAATGAAATATAAAATTTTATAAAATTGTTTTTCATCACTTTCCTAAAATGAAAAAGCTGAAGTATTTATGCTTTTCCTAGATTGCGTCACATAAGATTTGAAAAAATATATGATGTTACACTAGTTTTTCTTTTCTTAAACAATACACCGGTTTTCATATTCAACTGATGCTCTTCATGAATTTTTAGCGTCAGAACTTGCTGATAGTTGGCTTTTGTTTGTCAGCTCGAAAGAATTGTTGGAACTTCTGCTGCTAAGAGGATGAGCTCATCTGACAAAGCCACTTTTGTGTTTTGCTAATGAGATTCGGACAATCAAGATTTCAAAGTAATTGTTGAAGATGGTTGTGAGTTTGGAGATTTTTCTTATAGATGTCTCACATTCTGGTAACTAGCTATTGTACTTAGCTATAAAGTAATCTATTGGCTAGTTATGTCTCTCATTCCTTCCGCTCTTATATTTTATCATCAATTTTGAACTAGGATCTTTAGGCTTTTTATTCCCATGAGGTGCTAATGCCTTGCCAGTCATATTTTTGTAAACTACTCTTTGTGTTAATAGTCTTATGTTATTCTAAATTTTTTTTGGGGCGCATTGTCATTTCTAGTGTTATGTTACGTATATTTCTCGTGTTTGTGATGTTATTGTTATTCTGACTTAATTATCAAAAATGTGTTGGATTTTCTTGTAATGTTAAGACGATAAATAATCGTTACTCTACCGCGACGAATCTTGTAGCACACATCTCAAGTCTTTTGTTAGGCTATCTGATGGGTTTCAGGTGTGGTCTGCTAAAGTTGTACGTGTCACCTGGCGCAAATATTTGTGAAGTCTCGAAGCGCTCCATTGCATGACATGAGGGACGGAGGGGGAGAAGAAACTACAGATGTGGATGAAAACAATGGTGAGACTGAAAACAACAGTATATTATGCTATACCAAGCAGAAAAGCATATTAAAATGCTCATTTTCTTTTCTCAAATAATCTTTTGACAGGGTGGATTTCATTGTAATTTATAAATGAGATTTTTTTTTTTTTTTTTTTTTTTTTTTTTTTTAATATACCTGCTGAGGACTTAGCTTTATTAAACGTTTGATTTCTAACTTTGTTTGACTTGTTATGACATATAAGAGCATTAAGATAATCAAATCCAATTGCAATCTTGCTATATTGATACACTCAAAACAAAATCTGTTCTTTTATGATCATTGAGGGCTGTATGGCAACGTATTAGATTTAAGTTAGTACAATAAATTAGTAAATCCAGATTTTGTAAATCTTGGAAAAGATTGTATAGCAATTTATGTGAGGATTTAAAAATTTGGTATGCATGTTATAATAAAAAAATCATAGTTAAAATTCAATTATTTTATTATTATGATAAAACTTAAATATTTAATTTATTTGATTTAGTTTCAATTTTATTTCTAATTAAATATTCAATAAATAAATTAATTATTAGAACAATTTATTAAACTAATTACTTATCAAGCAATTATTTAGTGTCTATCAATTATTAATTTATTAAACATTAATTATATTAATTAAAAATGTGTTTTAAATTGATTAAATATTAAATAGTTTGAATTTTAAAATATATTATTTAATTAAATAATTATTAAATAAGTACAATATAAATTTATATAGTCCTTAATTAATTTAAGAATATATTAATTTAAAATTAATTATTAATTAATTAATTTAAAAATTAACTTAAAAAATCTAAATCGAAACAACAATCCCAAGATCTCATCTAGACCTGGTCATTGGCTGGATAACCCTACAGGCTCGCAAAACCCGCTTAGAATTGATAGACTTGGCTACAAAAAAAAATAAAAAATTAGCGGGTTTTTCCCGTCCGAACCCGTTTTGACTTAGTCAATGCTTAAATGAGCCCAACCCATGTTGTCCGGCCCACCCAATGGCTCAACCTTACAGGCATAGCTTGTGATTGCAAGTTTTCGAGTCAGTTAATTTTCTCCTTCTTTCTCTTCTTTATCTAGCCATAAATTTTGATTTTTATATTAATACCAATCAAATATTTCATATCACATAAAAGTATCACTTGTTAATATTTTAAAAAATGAAATACAACTTTCATGCAAAAATAAGATGGCAAATGTCTAAAAAATGAAGTCCACATGTTAGATATGTATAATTCAATAGAAATTGACGAGTGATATGTATGTATTTTTTGTTCGTATTTTATTCAACTTATTTATATTTTTATATCAAGATGTTCTCAGTTTAAAATTTTACATTTTTCATGTGTATACATTAGCTACTAATTCACGTAAACGTATAAGAAAATGTTTGTACCAATAAAATCAATTTAAAAATCTTGTAGTAGATTCTTTCAATCGTTCAAATAGTGTAATTTTTTTTTAAAATTTTAAATCAACAAATACGATTTGAAGGATAATATTAAAGATTTTATTAATTAATTATTTTTTAAAACTAATAAAAATACATAAGCAATTACTTAAAATTACAAACTTCTATTAATTTTTTTTAAAAATAATAATTTAGAGGCTCAATCAAGTTAAATCAAACTAAATTTATCTTGACCTAATTTTTTTTTCCTAATTAAGAGAAATGAGAATGGCCTTTGGTATGAAAAATTAATTTTTTTCAAGGCCCACCGACAGATCTTAGGCCAGCCCAATATAAAATTATAAATAAAAAACAGACTCGGGCCATATCCGGCCAGGGCAAGCGTGCAGGTGTAATCACATCTCCTCTCCTCTTCCCCCCATCTAAGAGCGCTTATTTCATCCGGAGACCGCAGGCAGTGCTGCAAGCGGAGTCGAATGCAAGCTCTCCACGTGGACTTCTGGGACCCACCACAGTAAAAGGTAAAATAAATTAATTAAGACAGGCGACCCGACCCGTCTGAAACCCGACCCGCCCAAGACGAGAAAAAGTTACTTTTTGTCTGTATAGAATCCCGCCAAAAAAGCCTTGATGTCCCACTTTATGCCTCCGCCAATCCAAAATAAGAGGATTCTGTCAAGTTGGTGCGTTGGATTTCTCCGGAGACGAAATGGGATCATTAAATAATGTGGAGAAGCTTAAATCAGAAGTGAGTTTGCTTTAGTTTAGGGTTTATTTTACTGTTGCATTGCATTGTTATGTGGGTTATAGCTGGTTTTTGTTAGTTGTTTTAATTTATAGTTAGCATGGTGTTATTTTTGGTGTTATGTTGGTGTTTAGATTTGTTATTTTAGTATATGTTTGAGGATTATTATAGTGCTAGAGCTGTGTTTTTTTTTAATGATTTTGTGTTGTATTATTGTCGTATTATTGTTGTTTTATTAAGGTGCTATGTGGTTTTATAGTTTAGTTTTTCTAGTGGTTTAGGGTGTAGTGTTATCGTTTAAAGTTTAGGAATTATTTTGTAATATTGGTGTCATTGTTGTATTTTTTTTTGTATTATTGTTGTCTTATTATCGTGTTATTGAGGTGTTATATGATGTTTAGATTTAGTTTTGCTATAGTGGTGTTATTGTTATGGTTTAGGGTTTAGGGATTGTGTTGTTCTAGTAATGTTATCTTTGTAATATTGTTGTATTATTCTCATGTTATTGTCGTGTTATGTAATACTATAGTTAAGTTTTTCTAGTGTTATAATTGTGTTATTGTCAGAACTTAGGGTGTAGTGTGTTATCGTTTAGAGTTTATGGATTGTATTGTCCTGATAGTGTTATTGTTGTATTACTTAGGTATTTTTGTCATGTTACTCAGGTGTTATGGATGTTATTATTTACTTTTTATAGTGTTACAGTGGTGTTATTGTTTAGGGATTGAATTATTATAGTGGTGTCAGTGTTGTACTATTGTGGTGATGTTATTGTATAGTTTTTGTGTATAGTTTTTGTATAGTTTTTGTAGTATTATGGTGATGTTATTGTATAGTTTTTGTATTGTTATTGTTTGCTTTATAACGATCTGACTATTTTTAAAATGGGGTGGTGATGTGCAGTGCAATGATTCAATCACAGAGACATTTCTTCGTAGTGTTGTGCACAATGATCAAGAAGCATATGAATGTTATTGTGCTTATGCACATCATGTAGCTTTTCTGTTAGAAAGGATCATAGCAATTATTGGCCAAACTCGAAGAAGATTAAACCTAAAGATTTTATTTGCGGAAAGGCTGACCACAAGAAGGAGTCAAACCTGACAGATACTGTGAAGTTTAGAAAAACTAACACGAGAACTGGATGCCAAGCCATGGTTAGATATGTCATTGATGTTGAAGGAAATTGGACTATTAAGAAATTCATTGAAAGCCATAACCACCCTCTTGTCGAAAGTAGTGATAAGTATCTTTTGCGTTCTAGCAGAAAGATAAGCGAGTTAAATGCAAATTTGCTTGACAGGAGCAGGGTTTAAAGCAACAAATGCATATAACTTTATGGCCACGGAGGTCGGGGGGTGGAGAACCCAGAATGTATGAAAAGAGATGCATACAATTTTATTCAAAGAGAAAGAAAGGAAAGAATAGAGCAAGAATATGTCAATGTACTAATACAGTTGTTCATGGAGAGGCAAGTTAAAGATACAATGTTTGCTTGAGATTTTGATACTGATGAGTGTGGCAGACTCACAAGTTTTTTTTGGAGCGACGGGTTATCCAGGTTTGATTATGATTGTTCTGGTGACGTAATAATTTTTAATACAAGTTATCGATTAAATAAGTATAATTTATGATGTGCTCCGTTCATGTGGGTGAACCACCATTCACAAAATGTCCTTTTTTGAGTGAGTTTTTTGTCTAATAAGACCATTAATTCTTTCAGTTGGTTATTCAAAACATTTATTTGAATAAAGGGTGACAAGTATCCAATGACGATTTTCACAGATCAAGATCAAGCGATGGCTCGAGCCATTGAAGATTGTCTCTCACAAACACGACACAGATTATGCCAATGGCATATATACAAGAAATTTCCTTCAAAAGTGCATTGTCCTTTGGGTGTCAAGAATGTGGGCGATCTCTTTTACAAATGCATGAGCAAGTGTGATACCGACGGGGAATTTGAAGAAATTTGGGCCACAATGATTGAGAAGGGGAACCTCCACAATAACATTTGGTTAGATGACATGTATAAGATCAGACATAAATGGTCCACAACCTTCAATAAAGAAATATTTGGCATGTGAATATTATCAACACAACGAAGTGAGTCAACAAAAAATATTTGTCACGGTGTTTCAAAGCCTACTAACTCTCTCGTGGATTGTTTTGTTGGTCTTGAAAATATTATGAAATCATGGCACCGGAATGAGAAGGATGAAGATTTCAAAAGAGATCAATCGGTCACTACGCCAGTGGTAAAAGGCAATCCATTTCTTAGGCAAGCTGTCACCTTTTATTCGAGAAAGCTTTACTCCGTGTTCCAGCAACAGTTATTAGATGGGCTTTATGGACTGGCAATTGAATGACTTCCAGAGAGTGACTTGGAATATATTGTAAGGAATTTGGATAACCAAGGAACAAACAAACACTAAACTGTGAAACTTGACAAAGTCAATTCCAAGCTCACTTGTACTTACAAAAAGTTTGAAATTATAGGGATATTATGTTCTCACTCACTTTATGTGCTTAATGTGACATAACACATGGGGAATATTCCCCATGTGTTATCGCGGTGTAACACATGGGGAATATCCCCATGTATTATACTACCGTTATATAACACATATATGTGTTATTCCGCCGTCACGGTATATAATAACACATTATTTATCGAAAATCTTGTGTTATACTTTAATTAAACCACATTATTTTTTAAATAATTGTGTTATACTGTAATATATACTTGTTATATTTAGAATACATATGTTATTACGAATTATTGACGCGTTATTTAGCAAAATTTAAGTGTTATACCGCAATATTATTGTGTTATTGTTCAAAATTCAAGTGTTATAACAAGTTCAAAATTCAATTTTATCATGTTATATGACTTTATAACTTGAAAATTTTAAAATTTAAGTGTTATATCGTAAAATAGTTACTTCTTAAAATACTCAAATATAAATAAAGTTCAAAATACAAAATACTCGTGTTATACTGGGATATATATACATTATATTGAGAATACATATGTTATAATTAATTATTGACTCGTTATTTTAAATTTTATCGTGTTATATGACCTTACAACCTGAAAATTTCAAAATTTAAGTGTTATATCATAAAATAATTACTTCTTAAAATATTCAAATATAAATAAAGTTCAAAAGATAAAATAATTGTCTTATACTGTGATATATATGGGATATATTACTTTATAACCTGTAATTTTAAAAATATAAGTGTTATACCGTAAAATTCAAGTGTTAAAGCGAAATATTGTTGCTCAAAATTTCAAAATTCAAGTGTCATAACGAATTATATGACTTCATAAACTATAAGCACAAATTTAACAGTAAGCAAATGGCGTAAACAAATTCACATATTTAACCATAAGCAACGTCAAGTGTAATAAAACCATAAACACATATTTAAGCGTTTAGATTTTTGGACCACATACAAATGGCGTAAGCAAATTCAATTCTAAACCTCTCCATGTCTTGTTGCCAGTTAAGATACGAGGTCCAATAAATATCTTCTAAATCTCCCCATGTCGCAGGTTTGGCTCTACCAAAACACTTTGTAGCATCCTTTGCAAACAGCTTCACCTGCAAATTTTATGAGATTGTTATTTTTGTGATATTGGATGTTATTAATGTGTAATATACTTACAACTTGGTGGACAACATTCTTATGCACGGTGTTGGGAAGAGAGTCATACAATTTCTATTTTTTTCAATTTCAGCTTCCCAACCAACAAAGTCCAATGGTCGTTATGAATTATAGGAAATAATATAATTTATGTTTCTTTTATATTGTCCTTCGTGATATGTTTCAAGAAAGCCATAAAAATATGGATAAATTAAACAATTGCAAATTACCCAATATTGCGACGTTACAAAGAGGCAAAACTTGTATAATTCGGGTGACCTGGCAACTCTTTCACGCAAAATGTCAGCAAAGACATCAACACGTTCATTTCCAAGCCACCCGTTTAGCAATACATCCTCAAAGTCGGGTCGATCAATTGCCCGCCCATAACCTTTATTTACAAGAAAATCATGTTTGCACATATAAGAGAGAGAGAATGTCATATTTGAAAATCAAATTATTGCGTAAAATCAAAACGACTGTCAAAAATTACTTACACCCCAGTGTGTGTAGCAATGCAGTCATCGATAACATCTTGCATCTCACGTGGTACTAATGATCTACCAAGATATTCTATGTACGATGCCGCAATATGAGGCTGCAGAATAAAAAAGCAAATTATGAACACTAACTAAAAAATTGAAATGTAAATGGATTATTTTTTTTTACCACTATTGTATGGCTCTCAGCAATGGAACTGGTGCTCCAACTAGTGATCATTATTGGTTTGCTTTGCATTCCCTGGTTAATTATAGAGGTTCCTAAACCACCGGGCGTCAACGCAATTGATTCAATATTTTCTTCAGCCTGAGCCAGAGTTGTCTCTGCCTCAAATGATACAACATCTGACACTATTAATGATTGAGGTTCTTGGAAAAAGGTTGTTCTGGATTTATTTCCGATTGATGGCCCTTGTGGGGTTCAGTAAAAACATCACGTTAAAACAAAAATACATAAGTTTTTAAACACTATAAAATAAGTTGTTTACCGTAAAGAGCACAATATCAAGAACATGATATGATGTTCGTTCAACTTCATGGGGTACCTCCTGTAGTATCGAATTCCCTGCTATAACATTGTCTTGAGCAGCATTTGTTTGATCTTGGGGTTCAATATCTACAATGGACGACACGATATGAACCTACCAAAAAAACAAAAAATCATTAAAACGTGCAATTAAGATAAAATTAACTACTGAAGGGAAAAAATGATAAACTAACCGTATGAGACAGATAACCAAGAAGATCCCGAGCAACAAGAACTTCAGCTGGCGCTTCATTGTGAACTGGTAAATTCACATTAATTCTGCTCCTTTTTTTTCTCATATATGGACCTACTCTTTCGGCGACTTATATGTTCTTTATCAGCTTTGGACTCTTCTAACCTCTTAACAATAGTTGTGAGGGTGGACAATGAATCTTCAACATTAGTTATTTGTTTATTCATGACAATCATAGTTCCTGCAAACTTAAACTTATCTGTTATTGAGATTTAAGTATCTCAAATATGTTCATTACCTCCCATTGCATGTGTTGCATTTGGGGTTACCTCGCTTCAAACAATTGTACCTACACCATGGGATTTGGGTGATGGCGGTCCAACTGAAGTTTCATGACGACCAATACGAGGAAGAGTCATAGCAGGGCTTGGTGGTCCATGATCAGGATTGGACAACAAGTTGAGCTCATCTTCCGTCAAGTTGATGAAG
Source organism: Phalaenopsis equestris (assembly GCF_001263595.1). Taxonomy (NCBI): domain Eukaryota; kingdom Viridiplantae; phylum Streptophyta; class Magnoliopsida; order Asparagales; family Orchidaceae; genus Phalaenopsis; species Phalaenopsis equestris. The sequence goes on along the minus strand of NW_018165677.1, from coordinate 59,820 downwards.
GTGTCGTTAACCTACAATATAAATCATAATGTTTTACTTATATTTAGTAAAGTAACATGGAAACTTACCCATATAAAATCTCATAACAAATCAACTTACTTACTTGGACATGATCGAGCACCCTAAAGGCTTCGTGAATTCGTGCTGCTATCCACTCATGAATTTTTGGCCATCTCAGCATTCGTGGTCTAGCATCAGGTGCAGTGGGAGTAAAGAGAGTTGTGTGCTAGAAGAACCAAATTTACAGATAACACATATCAAAAATCATTTTGTCATAATGCAAAAAAAAAAACAAAAATATTTAGTGAAAAGGAAAATTTTTAATTGTAGCAAATATGAACTTACAGATAAAAGAAGAACAAAACCACTTATGTAACCAAGTGACTGATTTTGCCTTATTTTAATTGCAACAAAGTTCATTTGATCGATCATATAATCACAGATAGCAGCAGGCCAGTTAAACGAAGAGAAGGTCTGTACATTCTCTCCAAATGCATAAAGACATGCAGGCACGCCAAAATTGCTCGAGGGAAAGAATAAATTTGTCAGTAAAAACTTAAGAAATAATTTCTCAAAAGGAGTGGAAGACTCTCCTGAAAACTTAGTCACATCTTCCTTTATTGCTCTCAAATCTACACTGTTTGTAGATCGTACACAAAAAAGTAAAAAAGCTGTATTCATTGTCTATCTAGATTGTGCGTGGAATTTTACCAACTTCCCACCCATCACAAAAGCTCTTCTTTCTTTATTCCATAATCCCATGATATGTAGAGTCAACATATTATCTTAAGGATAAGGAGACATGTCAAAAAACTGACTGACATTTATTTCTCTTAAAAAAGTCATTGTTTCCTCAGGTATCCTCAGGTACAATTCCTCAGGTACAATGTATCTAACAGTATCAGGTGCACTTCTCACTGTGGAAGGACGACATCTACAATTGAACGTTCTTGCGTTCATCTTCAAAAGAAAACATAAGGAAATATTATTTTATAGATAACAATCTTCATCCACAATTTTAAAAATGACTCAAGTGTTATTATTAGAAGTTTTTGCTATGTTACATATGTGTTATTGAAGTGTTACATATGTGTTATTTATGTGCTATTTATGTGTTATATGACTGCAATAGTTCAATTTTTGTGGTGTTACAAATGAGTTATTATGTGTTACTGCTGTGTTACGGTGGTGTTATCATTGTATTATTGTTGTGTTATAATGTGTTACTATTATGTTACTGTTGTGTTATTGTTGACCTCACTTTTGCTTGAGATTTAATTTTTCCTCTTTAGTAGTCTAAGGTCTAGTCATATAACTTTCCTGGTGATTATTCCTAGAAAACTATAAAATGAACCCTCACTATTAGAAACTCTAAACTCTTCTTTTCTCAACTTGAAGTTTCACATATTGGTCCTAACCTCTATCACTTAGTAGGTGGGGCCACTATAGGGGAGCTCAAGGGGAGTGCCCATAGGATTGCTTGGCCTTAGGGTTGACTCTGGGTGTTGGTCTTGAGTTGATACACATACTTTCACTCACTTGCACATTATACTTCCACTTACAACCCTAAACTCAAACTTTCCTTAAACCTTAAAAAAAATCATTTCAAATATCTCCAAGACTAATTTGGACCCATACTTTGAGCCCAATTTCAATCCAAGTCAAAAAGCACCAATTTTGACCATATGACCCAATCCTATCAAATTGAACCCCATAGCCTACTCAATTTGCCCCAATTTGAATCCAAAACTCTTTACAATATTCCCCCACATGAAATTGAAACTTCAATTGGCCTTGGTCAAGTCTCAATTTTACTCAAGTTCGACTGTGGACCAAAATCCTCAATTGGGCCTCAAATTAGCCATGTCTCCAAACGTCCCCAAATTGAACGTCATAACTCCATAATTCCCACTCTATTTTTATCCAAAACACTTCATAACAATCACCTACATCAAATTGAACCATCAATTGGGCCATTACTAAACTCTAGCCTAACCTAGCCGAACTTGAACCCAAAATGGACCCACCTCAATCTATAGTCCAAACCACTTCTTTACTCTTTTTGAAGTTCTGCATTTGGTTATTGACCTCTAGCACGTAGGAGGTTGAAACCGACATGAGGGAGCTCGAAAGGAGTCCCTATAAGACCCTTGAGCCCTAGGACTACCTTTTGCATGATTCGCACTTCCGCGCGCACAGACTTCACAGTTAGAATAGTCGACTCGTTTAGTTTTTGCGATTCGCATCGCTTGCGCCGTTATTTGTCAAAAACTTAAATAATTTTTTTAAAAAACAATCGATCATGGATCAAAATTTTGATGAAAATTGAATTTGACGTGTTTTTGACACGATCGTCGATGAGGTCGTCGGAACAACTCCGGATGTCAAAACGGATTGCGCTGGCACGTCTGGAACATCGACTTTGCTTAGGAAGGACGCCCACTTTGTCGTGGTTTGGTGCACAGACGAATATCGCATGAATTGGAGAATTTTAAATATTAAGTATTATAAAAAAATCCTTTTCTTTAATCCTAAGTCCCTAACCTAACTCACGCCTAGGGCTGTCAAAAAAGCTCATTGTTCGCGAACAGTTTGTATTCGGTTTGTCAATGAATTCGTGTTCGATTCGTTCGATAAGTAAACGAGACGAACGTGAACATTTTTTTTTTTCATTCGATTAGTTAAACGAACCAAACACGAACAATGATGCGTTCGTTCATGTTCGAATCATTATTGTTTAAAATATAAAATAATTTAATA
>NW_018165677.1:21385-57050 GCF_001263595.1 Phalaenopsis equestris | reverse complement strand
AATAATTATATATTAAAAATTTATGATATTTTAAAAAATTAAATTTTATAAATTATAATATATAATAAATAATAATAATAATATATTAATATACTATATTAATAATATACTAATATAGATATTATATATTTATATAATATAAGTTTTATAACTAATATAACATATTATTTATATATATTAATATTAGGGATGTTAAACTGGTTCTTTGTTCGAGAACAGCTCGTGTACGACTTATTCGTTAAGAAACAAATACGAACAAAAACTTCACGAATAATTTATAACACTTAACTTATTTTAAAGAAACTAAATTTAAAATGAACAATTTCTAAGACGAACTTAAACTAACCAAACGAGAACAGAACCTGTGTCGTTCGGTTAGTTTACACCCCTCTCACGCCTCGCCTCTGGCTCTCCCATTCGCTCACGCCTCTCGCCCCCTCTCCTTCCCGTTCGCGAAACAGCCCGAGAGCCCCTTGGGCAGAGGTCACCCCCGAAAAGCTTCTGAACGCTGTCGCTCCCTTGTCGCTTCCCCCCGTCGCCGACCCGTCGCCGACCCGTCGCCAACCTTGCCGCTGCCGTCGCCGACCTAGCTCCCTGCACTACCGAGCTTTCCCGTGATCTTCACCTTCGGCTCACCGCCCAGGTAAGTGTAGGGAAGCTTTCTCCTCCTCTCTTGGCTATATAAGACCTCCTTGGGGGAGGGATTTAGTGCTGGCCGAAAATTTTAGAGAAAGGGGAAGTGCTGCTGGATTTTTGTGGCTTGTTCGGTTTCTTGCTGGTTCACTCTATACCTTTGCTTGGTTGCTTGGTTGCTTGCTTGGCCATTGATATTTTAGGTTGAAGCTTTGATAGAAGAAGGTGCTATAGAAATTTTTCTGGGTCTATTCTTGCATTTACCTTGGATTTGCGCCAAGAGTTAGACTATTTCCCTCCCTTAAACGAGCGATTATTGCGTGCGGAGAGCGCGCACGCAGCTCCTCTCCGATCACAGCCGCACATCGCGGCTGTATGACAGTGGGCCGCGATGTGCGGCTGCGTGCGCTCTCCGCACCTACTAATTAGACCCCTTAAACACTCAGTAACATTGCTGTCTTTATTGCAAAATAATGAACTATGACGAATGAGATTCTTGAGGCAATACTGGAGCAGCTAGCATTGCTGTCAATGCTTTATGGCCATCTTCCCTTTCTTTCAAAGCTCGATGACATGTTGGCTATAAAGATGCATGCATATTTATATGATCCTGTTTTTTTTTTTTACTAGGAGTCGATTCATGCATATCAATCAAGCTGGTTTATACCTTTGATTTGGTTGGCTGCTTACTCATACAAAACATACCCTACGCATGGTATTTGATTATGGGTTTGATGGAATTAATAAAAAAAAATGCAAGTTGTTGTTTAATTCCCATGTTTGTAGTGTGTTTTTGAACAAACTGATTGAGAAAACATTTGCGGGAATGTTTATCTTTAGCTAGAAAGGATGTTAGAAGTTGTTTTTTTCTTTTTTTGCTCCAGATTTTCTTCTGTATACCATGCCTGCTAAATATTCTTTCCTGAGAAGAGAAAGGTTTGGCTTGCTTATTTGTAGGAATAGTAAGGCTTTAGTGTCTCATTTGTAAAAAAAAAAATATTTGAAAGTTTAGCTTTGCTTATTTGTAAAAATCTGAAAGTTTTGTGTGGCCTTTATGTAAAAATCTAAAACCTTAAGTGTCCAATCAGTAAAAATTTGCAAGTTTTGGTTGCCTGAGTCATATGAGAAGTGCACATACATGCCACTTAATTCTTTACATATGCGCCACTTAATTCCTTACATACATCTCACTCGATTCTTTACATACTTGTTGAAATTTTATAGGCATCGAGAGGCTTTCATTTGTTGTTCATACATTATCCATATCAGAACAAGATGTCTGAAGCTATCAAAAATTTGAAACGTTTCGATATTTGAATCTTTCTGTAAATCTCACTTAAATGCTAAGATCATTGAGCAGCCTTCATCATTTGTGGTTCTTAATCTATAAAATGTGGCCGAGGGATCTTATTCTGACGATTTCTTGTATGGAAATGTTTTTTTTTTTAAACTGCGTCACTTTGAATTGCCCTCAAATACATTTTCTAGTGCACCTGGAATTGGGAAATTAAGGTCACTTTAAGAGCTAAATGAATTTAGTGTTAAGAATGAATGAGAATTGTTATCAAATTGGAAAGCTGGAACATATGAGCAAGTTGTGCAAATTAAAAATACCTTTTTTGGAGAATGTGAGGGATGCTAGGGAGGCTCTCACAACAAAATTACTTGAGAGGAGAAAAATCACATGTTTATTCTTGAATTAGGGTTTGGGGTGTGCTCCTCTTGTTGCCCTACTCAATACACATCCCGGTGCTTTCTTCTGTCAGATTTGGATTTGTTTCTTATTGCTTCTATTCGGTATACCTGCTGAATTTGAAATGGATGTTTGTTTACTGCAACAGTGGTAATATGTAAATCTAATTCATGGATTAATTCATGGCTTATGGAATATGTAGAAATGCAAAGCAATTTATTCTTATGAATACATTTCATGCTTATGGACATGGTGATTATTTACATACATAGCACCTAAACTTTGATTTTCATGAGTTTTGCATATACCATGAAATTATTATATATATTTATATATTTAACACCCAAACTTCATTTTTACACACATGCCATTCGAGCCCATTTGGATATCTCTTTATATAATTGCTTGCTCGAGCACTTTGGGAGATAATTTTGACTAGTGACGTTAATATTTATTGGAAGAAAATAAGAGCTTGAAATTTCTTTTGGGTTCTTAATCCATGGGGATTTAGAAGTGGGAACTTAGAGATTGGAACATGTAGGTTATAAGATTACTTGGAAATTTATTCTCTTTCGATTTCATGATACGAAACACACGGAATTGTTGGAAATTGGAGGTGCCGCATTGGGTTTTGGAAAATTTTCACATGTGATACTTGTGTGAGAATTCTGAAACTTCGAGGAGTTTACTTTTTTTGAAAGACAAATGTGTATTGCAATATTTGGGGATTCAAACCGGATATCGTGGATTGTTTTAAACACAGTTTTGAAGCTGTTTTGGTGGCATGGCCGGGCCATAATTTTAAGACCATTTTGTGGCGTGTTTGGCTACAGTTTCTTTTAAGCTGCTTGTGGATTTGAAGAGACATAGTTTTGGAAATGATACCTTTTTGGTTGATCCGTTTGCGCAATTGGAGTAAATGATACCTTCTTGGGTTGATTCGTAGATCGGTGGGTCGCATTTTTGGGTCTTTTCATCAGTCGTTTTAGATGCGGTTTTGAGGGTCGATTCATCTCTTTACCTTTTTGTTCTTTCAGGTGGATTGTTCTCTCCTCTCTCTCACCCCATTTTTATTCTTTTCTTCCTTGTTTCATGGTTGGATTTATACACTTATGAACGAAGCATAAACACACACATATAACCTTTTGCTACATGTGAACCATCAAGTAGGGCTATAAGTTAGAAGGTTCATTTTGGCGTTGGGCGGTAATGACAAAAGGCACGCTGGTGGTAGAGTAGAATAATGTTCCATTCTACAACATCAGGCCCAGTGAACCGTATGATGATAATATTATTCACTGACATAAGACTAGCGGGACACCCTTGCCTTTTCAAGTTGTTTGCGGTCTCACGTCCGTCGGTGTGATCGACTCGTGGACAATCATATTTCTACAAAACTGATAAAAACAGATACTACATTTGCAAAAGTATTTTAATTACAAAATTGATATTACTTTCTCTTGTATGTCTGAAATTTATATGCATGCCAAAATATAAATTTTAAATGTAGATTTGATTGTCCACTTGTCAGTCACTAGTGTCGGGCTAAGGAGTACCCTTCTAAGTTGGTATAGTAGGACACTCTTCTAGCTGAATGTCGAGCTCTATACATACGGGTGACCGATAGTAGCCTTCGAAGTCTCTCGAGTATATATATATATATATATATATATATATAGTTTCTGCGCCCAAACCCGAATGCTTATAGTCCACTTCGGCTTTTGATCGTTCATTTGTTATTTTCTTTGAGATTTCTCAATGTTTTCTTGTAGTTTTCTTCAAGCTTATTTTTGTGAGCCACTTAAGTTTCATTTGATAAGTTACGGAGTGGGGAGTCCCAGGGGCAAAATGATAATTTTGGAATTCTAATACCTTAATTAAATTTTAGGATTAAACAAATGACAAATGGGTAAAAATATTGATTTTAATGAACTTTTTGGATGATTGAAATATAATGGGTTAAAAGGTAGAAACCAAGTTGTCACATGTCTCATGATAAAAATAAAATTGTAATTCTATTAATTATCATAATTTTGAGGTCAATTCAATTTGAGGATCCTAAAGTATTGAGCTTGAATTATGAAAATAATAACTCACCCATTTAAAGCCTATTAGTTGGTGATCAAATGCTAAATCTGATTTTGATGGAATTTCTAATTCAACATTTAAATTATTTTAAATCACTTTGAAAATTGAAGTTGAAAAGATGTCTAATAATGAATTAGGTTTGATATGCGAAATTGTCTTAATTGGGATTAGAAAAGATGAACATCGTTAATTAATAAATATTTTCAAATATTTTAAGCCCTACTTTAATTTGAGGTATTAAAGTCCTTAATAACCTTGAATTTGCCCTTTGGGGCATCCACTCACATAAATATCAAAATGAAATGTTAAGTGACTATTTGATTTTCTTATTCTTGAGGTAGTTAAGTTTTAATTCGATCTTGGGATGATTAATAGAACAATTTGATAAGTTTAAAGTGGACTCGAAACGTTTCAAGGGATTTCTAAAGCGGTTCTGGGTCATCCTACGAACACTTTGGATTCTCTTGGATTTTTTGAAGGACAAATTGAACTTGTTATGTTTTGTTCTAGGAAATCATCCACTAAAGTCTTTCAGCGGGAATGTCGAGAAGGGGACAGGTACGCTTTTAAATTATTGCATTTACATTTTTGTACTTCTTGTCTCGAGTTTGCATGTTAAACAACGATGTCATCCCGCATGAAAATCAAAACTGCTAGGAAACCAAAACTAAAATCAACCAAGATAAAATTGACCGCCACAACATTCAAAATTTAAGACAACTTAAAATTTAACCATAAGCATCACAAAACAACAATTGCAACTAAATTAATGCGTCTCTCTCAGATGATCGGGGATCCCTCGGAGGAGGTAATATACGTTTGCTAACGAAATTTCCCACGGTCTAAATGAAAGTATGAAACTCATTAAGTTGAGTTTTAATAAATTCATTTGGATTAAGTGAATTTGAAAGAAAATAGTGGTATCGGAACGAGAGAACCGTATGATCCTAACCGGTGTCGCTATAATCAATTTTAAAATGCCCCAAAACATTTAAAGAACTTTAACCATAGGGACATCTGATTTGACATTATAACTTGACACATTTAAAAACTTAAACTCATCACGATGGGGAGTTTGGAGCTAGCATTGTGGGCAGCACGACCATCTTTAACAACAAGATGATCTACAACAACATATCTTTCCTTAGAATTAAAAAACAAGCTATAGGATTTTGAGGTTGTTTGCTTATGCAACATAAATCCTCAACCTTTTCTTTAGGCCTTTGTATAGCTCTGTTGTACAATTTAAGCCCTAACTTATTTTAAGACTCTGAGATTGTCGTTCGTCACGACTAAGTCCTCACATTTTCCATGCTATTTGTGTGATTGTTTCACACGAATGTAAGTCATAAACTAATAAAATTGGCATGATGAAACATTTAAATATATGATGAAACATTTAAAATTGGCATGATGAAACATTTAAATATTTCTCATTAAAATTGAAGTCAAACCATAGGATAGCCTGGGAGGTCACCTAGGTTCTCCTCCGGATCTGTGACATCCCCTAGTTCTTCCTCTTTGAATTCTACAATAAATGTTCCAAATTTAAGTTATTCCCCTTTCATACATCTTTGTCTGATCTCATTAAAAAGTCATAATCCATTGACCTCTATGAAGATAATGTCCCCTGATTTTTATCGAGAGTTTTCTTAGGTGACTTTGGTTATCTAGGATGTAATTAACTATATGAGTTTGCCCTTATAGGAAGCATTTTCGAACCCTTCTATGAGAAATTTTAACATATTGTATTTTCAGGAGGTTTTTGTGTGATTGCATGGATCTTGTGCACTAAGCACGCATCCTTGATAGGTCGTTCTTTATCATTTATTGCAATTAATTTGTTCTATTTTCTTTTTCTGATTTGTTCTTGAATAACCGAACAATGGATACCCATTTTCTTTGAAGTAACATTGATAACTTGATTCTAAATGTAAAATAAAAATAATTTGTGCTTCTGTATTCCTTCTCCTGTGTTGAAAACATCACTACCTATTTTTATTTTTCATGTCATATGTATTATTTGATCTTTTTTATTGGTTTAGGGTTTAGGTTGTTTTTTTTAATTAGTTCAAGCTGCTCATTATAACCGTTGTGTGCTAGAAAGTTCCCGTCGGTAGAGTAATTTAAAGATTTAGTATTACATGAAGATCCATCACATAGTGATAAATGAAAAATAATGGAATGAGACACCATAATTTTTTATTTGGAAAAACTCTAGAAAGGAAAAAAAATCAGAGGGTCTGACCATGTTTACTATGTAATTAGAAGTACACTGTTGATTCTTCACGTAGATTAGGGAATAATAAATTCTAAGATTATGTTGAAATTATAGCTGTTCTAAAATAACCTAACGAACATAACTGTATAAAATAATAAATTATAAAATTATGTTGAAATTATAACTGCTCTAAAATAACCTAACGGACATAAATGTTTAAGGATAGTTGGGATTGTAAATATTGTTGTGTGACTAAATTAGTCATGGTTGGGTAATAATAGTCGTATTTAGTTATAGAAATCATAGTTAACTATACAAGATATAGTTCGTGGCTATAACAACTGTAGTTAACTGCATCAGCTATAGTTGGTGGTTGTAACAACCATAGTTGATTACATAAGTCATAGCTGGATGCTATAACAATTGTAGTTGGTTATAAAAGTTATAATTGGTGGCTATAACGGCCATAATAGGGCTATTAAAGTCTTAGTTGGAGACTATAACATCTATAGTTGGCGACAACAATTGCTACTGGTGTTCGACAATGACCGGTGATCAATGATGACCTCTAGTGGTTGATGGGAAAATCAAAGAATTGGCCTTCAGCCTTGACATTGATCTCTCCAATCATGCAATTTGAGCTTTGTCATAGAGCAGTTCTCTTTTTGGATTCTGTGAATTACAAATTTTGCACTATTTTATGAAGGATAGAGTTCTATTCTGATGCTGTTTGCATTTTTCAAGTGAATCATATTTTTTTAAGACTTCTTTTAAACTCTTTCAGCATTTTATTAGATCTTGGATATAATTTTTCATTATTTATGACCTGCTGCTTTAGGAAAATTATGATGGGGCTTTGCAAAATGATATAGAGTCTCTGCACGAGAAACCAATCTTAGGCGGTGCATCTTTGTTGGATCTGAAGCTAAAAATTGAAGAACTTGCTGATGGGTAATTGTCCGGTATATATCATTGAAGCTGGTTTCTTCATTTTCCTCTCATATGTTAGCTTCTGATATTGCAGATTTTGGAAATAAGGTGGCCAGCTCTACAGTTATCTCATCAAATAAACCAAATTGGAAGCTAAAGTAAGAATAAAAATGAAGAAATATGGAGGGAATTTAGCTTTTGCAATTTGGTAGCATGACCATGTAAGGTTAAAGCCACTTGAGAAAGTTTTTTTTTTTTTTTTCTGGTGGCCTATGTGCATGCAGGTCAGTAGTTACACTTGCCCTGACGTTGTTGACAAGTTCCCAGTCAATATTGATTGTGTGGTCCAAGAGGGCTGGAAAGTATGAATACAGTGTGACAACAGCAAACTTTTCGGTTAGTCAAGGTTTATAATGTAAATCTACATACGTAATGGTTATGAAATGAAGAAACTAATATTATAAATAAGAACGGCATTTTAGGCTAACCTGTAAAATACTAAAATGAACTCTAATCTTTTTTATTATTTATATTTATTGTCATCTGGTACTGAAGTAACTGACCTTTCTCTTCTAGGTGGAAGCTTTGAAGTGTGCATTTTCACTTGCAGCCCTTTTTAGGATCTGGAATACTGAAGGTGTCACAGAAAATAATAGGTTTGTTCTTTTCAAAATTCCACCTGCACCAATGATTTTCTTAGAATGTTTTGATTGATGCATATGAGTAGCTTTTTCTAATATTTATTTGCATAACATCTACCGAGCCTTTCTTCCATCTTGTATAATCCCAATGTGTTGACAAAAAAAATTAACTGAACAAGCTTTTGACAAATATTTAGGAAGCAATTTGCTAGTGTTTTAATCATATTGACGATTTTGTGAATTAAGCTTGCTACGTTTTTTAGCATATTTGTACACATGCTTTTTAGGATTGTCATAATAAAAAAGATTAAATCCCAAAATTGTCCCCTTTGGTCAATCTAGTCTTATTGTATTATATTTCTTCAATTTGGTCCATCAATTATGCAAGACTAATCCAAAAAAAATCCCTCATGAGAAATTTTGATACAAAATTGATTCCATTTTACCCCACAATAATACAAAATTAATCTCATTTTAGTTCATGAGGGATCATTTTGGATAAATTTTGTATAATTGTGGGGATTAAATTGGAGAAATGTGATTTTATGGAATGAAATTGACATGCGAATAATTCGGGACTAATTTGAAGTAGCCCTAATTGAAATAAGTCCTCAACTTTCACACAGAGTGTGAAAATATGTTATTAAGGTGCATTAATGGGGGTAGTTTTAAACCTTACTTTAGGATTTTAAATATACTTTTAGTGCTTAGAGGGTTGCTTTAAAAATTGCTATTGAAGGCGGTATTTATAGCATTCTAAAGTCGACCTCATCATAATGCTAACATTAAGGCTTTTGAACATCAACCAGAACTTGGGTTGTTGAGCTTACTCTCGCAATTTCATTTTCTTTGGTAAGAAGCTTGCTATTTCCAGCCACTAAAGTCTAACCAGCTGTCAGTATTTCGTTTGCTTGACTGAGCACATGCCATCTCATTATCTCAAGTGAAATCAATCCTTAACATTTCTGTTTTCTTTTCATTCTCCTTTATTGGCCCACCTGTTTTAAAGTATGAACTCAAAGCTTCTCTCATTTTCCTATCTATTAAACCACACAATGCATATGTTGCTTACTTGGGGATGCCAATTATAGTGGGGTCTTGAATTTCATCTCAATAAGCTTCCTTAGCATTTCCTCCAAGCTCTCGAATTGACTTTCAAATCGGTTTTCCATGGAGGAAAATCTTTTCCTTTTTGGTGGAAAACTTTTCCTCCATTCCAGATCTGATTTGACTTATCTTTTCCTTCTACTTATTCTTCAAATCATCTACTTTCTTTGCCTATCATTTTTTGAACAGTTTCAGAACTCCCTTAAGCTGCTATCCCTTGGTTAGTTTTTTATCGCGTTATAATGGTTTCAAGTTGGTGTGGAGCAGGAGGAGAAGAAAATTGGAGTTTCGGGCCTATAGGTTGCAATCCCGTTGCTGCCTTCCCAACTAGCTATTATCGCGAATGCCTAAAATAGGAGGTAAAATATGGGTCTCTGTAAGCCGCGATCCCGTCGTTGTAAGCCGCAATTCCTATAAATTGCTCGTTGGAATTGCGATACCGTCGATGCTTCCCAGCTAGCTCTTGCTGCGACTGGATTGACATATGTAGTGCGAAAGATGGGTCTATGTACGTTACATTCTTCCCCACCTTGCGAATGTATCGCTTACGCCGTGTCTTGTATGCGGCGGTCCAATCAATTCTTCTACTCTTCACAGGATCATTGTTTGAATACCAATTTTATACTATCCAAATTAATTTTCCAAAGAAATTAGGGCACAAAATATCTTTATTTCAAAAACACTAAATAACACAACACAAATACATAAAGATAAGCATCTACAATTCGAGAGGTAGGCTATCTCTCCCAAGTCCTATCATTCGAGAGGTAGAAAGTTTTTCTCCAAACCCTAACCCTAAGACTCACAACATTAATCTTATGCATACCTAACCCTAAACCTTGTAGGGTTTATTTATTTTAAATCAATAATAAATAATGAAAGACTAATCTGTCCTTAGCCACACAAAAGATAAAATTGTCCTTACGCTAAGCATCGGCATAACAGATTCCTAATATTATATAGATAGCCTTATGTATAATTTTCTCTTGATTGTCAGATAAAGGCATCAATCTTTCTATCCATTCCTATAATTTTACGGGGTATCAAAGTTTAGGTTAATGTCTCGATTTTGACCAATTTTCAACCAAATTCCCTCCGTCTTGTTTAGTGCCTTTATGACTTCTCTTTGAGAGATTCCATCATTATATCTGGTGAAGTCAGACTAATTTAGTTAATGGAGAACTTTAAGGATTATGCATCTTCTAACATCTGAATGGAAGAAATTATGTGAAGGGATCGTAAATCTCAAATTGTTATGTTATTCCTGAAAGGGAACAAGAGATTTCACCACCTTTTTGATCCTCTGTTGGATCTAAAAAACCTAAATTTTATACTTTGAGATGAATAAAAATCTATGATTATGCCATGGTTATGAAACTTCATAGTGCCTGAAGTTAGTGAACTTTTCTTGTTCCTCGCAATAATAAATGAGTGTAGAAAGTTGTTCAACAAATATACTCCAAGGTCTATAATAGTGCACTCATGGAATGATGCAATGAAGGGTTTCTTGTTGAAATCTCAAGATGAGAAGTTGTAATAATATTGTGGTTCTAAAATAGTATGCAGAAAGATAAATAATATTTGATTTTCTTGCAGGTGTATGTGTAGAATTTGACCAAATTCATATCCAAATCTTAGGTAAAGACATCTTGTCCTTAATGAAGTCTTCTCCCTTATACAATTTGAAGAAAAGAAGGATGATAATGTTGAAAACACCGAGCTTCGAAGGGTCAAGGATATTGCACTCATCTCTCATGTTATAGGATCTATTTTCCAATCCAACTGGCATCACCTATCTAATTTATTTTTTTTATCTTATTTCTTATTTATATCACCAAAATATCTGAACATTAAGTGATGCAAAACTTGAGATTTATAATTTTCATTCATACAGAATGTAAATTTTAAGAAGAATTGCCTGAAAGATGAACCGTTTATTGTTGTGAGAATTTCTATGAATATTTTTTAGGATTTCACCCTAGCTTTGTATTGGTATGCTTATTCTCCATTTCTTTTTGAAGTTCCTTGGATTATCTAGTTTTTTGGTGCTATGACCCTTCTAAGATTTCTTTGATTTGTTCTATGGCTTCTCTGCTTTTTGGAAGTGAAACCCTTGATTTATTATGTATGCATTTATTTCTTGCTATTCATTTTCAAAGGCTAGGTGATGCGGGGCGTCTTCCGCTTACGAAGCGGACACGAGATCGCGTCCCAGCATGGGTGCGGCAATTACTATGCGTAGGCCGTTCGATCCAAGCACGGGAAGGATCGGCCTGTGCTTTCAAGCACAGACTTCCTCCTATTTTGAGTGGGGTCCACTCCTATTTACCCTAGGCATATATATTTGCTTTTTGTGTTTTAGGTTTTCAGTTTTGGATTATGTTTATGTCCCGATAGCCGCCGGCATCCCCTAGTTTTCCCTCTATGGTTGTATCAACAAGCGAGTGGTGTTCCGACTGTATCCCGTCTCGAGGTGGCGATCATCTTCCACAGGTCGAACGGTGCTCTGACTGTATCTCATTCACGAGGGGATATTTATCCTTTCCCAACGTCTTCTCATCCCTCCCGCTTCACTACAAGCATTCATCCTCACTGCAGTCGCCCTGACAGTGGTTTTTTTGCTGTTCTTCCTGTAGTTTCTCGTTGTACAGCCATCCTTTTTACTATTGCATCCCCTGAACAGCCCTCCTTTTGTTGTGACGCAGTCCCATGTATTCCCCGCCACTGCTGCCATCATTCCTGCTCGCTGCCTTGCTGCTGTTCCAGCCCTCCCGAACCACATCTCTGCTACCTAGCTGCTGCCCAAGCCTCTCGCACTGCCTTCCTGCCACATATCCGCTGTCCCAGCCACCCTAAACCCCCTCCCACAGCCTAGCTGCTGTTGTTGCCTCCCAACACCGTCAGTACACCCTAACTGCAGTCATATCTTTCCTACCCAGCCCACCTATCTACTTGCTTTTGTCCCGGGCAGTGATTATCTCCTGCTTCCTTGCTGTACCGCCCACCTACTCCACCTCCCCTACCTTGCTGTCACCTTTCCAGACCCTCAACGGCCACCACCATCACCACTGTCAGTACACTTTAGTTGCAATTTGTGTTGTATATTGCTATTTTTTATTTTTTGTATGTTGGTTGTAACTGCCCATTGACGTTTTCAATAATAATAATTTTTTTGTTTATAATTTTTTTGGGTTTTTTGTTGTCATTTTTGTGGGATTTTTGCAAATCTCGTGACTTCCTTGTGTAAGCTTCTTTTTTTTTTTTTACTTGCGATACTTGCGACGTGGACTATTTTTATTATCCTCTATTTTTTTGACCTCATCTTTATTGATTCTTAGTTACAATCGCATCACGCTGGCAGTCTTTTTCCTCTAGTTTTAGGAATTTTTTCTTTCTAACGAAACGCACGCCATTCTTTTGGTATATCGTGATCGGTGAAAAAGTATTCCAAAGTGGGATTCATGCAAATCAATAGGACTCTGAAGCGTGTTTAAATCTCGATCAATTTAATTTTGAATATAATTTTAATTGCATGTATTTTTCCTATTTTTGAGTCAGCTCTTTGTTCAAGCGAGCAAAATTGAAAATTTGTATGAGAGGTTATCCAGCTTGTTCAAACGTGAGGTTTATTTTTTGGTAAATTCTTTACTTATTTTAAATTTTATTATTGGATAATTCATGTGATTAATTGCTCAAATTTGTTTCAATCTAGTTTTCAATAGGTGCACGAATTTAATATGGTTTTGCCATCTAGTAATTTTTGTTTTTATTTCTCATAGACCATTTGTTTTCTGTCTAAGTTGTTTTTTTTAATATTTTTGGATTTAATGGTAAGTATCAAATAAATGTTAGAAATATTAAGATTTTGTCCAAAATTGTGGCGTGTGAATTTTATGTTTGTTGCATGATTTATCATAATAATTTTGTATTAGAAATCTTAGATCATAAAAGTTTTGAGATCAGAATTAGACATCAGCAAATGAAATAATTTATTAGTAGATTTATTTTCCACAAATTTCGAGCTCAAAAGATTTCTCATTTGTTTTTTCTGATTTTCTAATGCATTATTTTCTTCTTAGATATCAAGAATTATCTATAGAACTGGATGACACGAAATTCTTTTTATTCATATCTCTTGGGATCTTTCTCAGGTTAAGTGCATCATTTGATGAAGTTAGCGTCTACCCGATTCCTGCAGCACTCTACCTCATCAAGAACTTGCTGCAGGTTAGAACATATAAATGTAATAAATGATGGAACTCTTCAATACGAACCATTAATCTCATCACTAATTTGATCATTTTTATGTTAGTACTACATCTTTGCATATGTGGATGCCCCTGCTTACCAGATACTGAAGAACCTAAATATTATTACCACTGGTGTTTTGTATCGCCTTATACTAAAAAGGAAGTAAGAAAATTATCGTAAGTAAATTCATTGATTTCCTTACATAACAACTGCATGTGAAGCATTTCTCCATCTTGACTTTGTTTCAGGCTAAGCGAAATCCAGTGGGCAGCTTTTATTCTTTTGTGCGCAGGGTGTACTACAGCTCAACTCAACCCTTCGTAAGCATAAATTCAACAGTACCCGCAGTCTTGTCTGTTTCTGATCCATACTTAGTTAATTGGCTTGCAAATATTAGATTTCATTTCATAATTATGGTGATGGTAAGCTTAAGGTGTAAATTTTCCTTCGTAATAGAGAATAACTTGACGAAATTTTTGCATATTTTTTCTTTTTCTTTAGAAAATTCATTGAGATATTACTTTTATTTAGTCTATTTTTTATATGTATGGATTATGGAGATTTGTGTCTTTTCTTTTCCAGTTCCGATCGAGTTCTTCATACACCTTTACCGGGTTGGATGATGGCTATTGTATGTTTATATTATGTCATTTCTTTTTCCTTTGTGGATCTGCTGGGGTATATTACTCTTAATGCGTGTTATTCCAACATCAATGTTGTGAACAGGTCATGGCACTTCTAAGTGGATTCGCTGGTGTTTACACAGAGGTAACTTCTATGAAGTGGAAAATTGGTTCCATCATATATTTATGGAGCAGACTAATACTTGCTGTTCCGTTGCAGGCCATCATTAAGAAACGCCCTTCAAGAAATATAAATGTACAGAACTTTTGGCTCTACATCTTTGGAATGTTATTCAATATGATTGCAATTTTCATTCAAGATTTTGATGCAGTTGTCAACAAGTAAGCTGAAGAAAAATGTCTGAATCTGTATTCCTTGGCTTTCTGATACCAAAATCATGTGTTGTTAATTTCTATTTCAATTGATTATTTTTCTGCACAGCGGCTTCTTCCATGGATATTCTTTCATTACTGTCTGTATGATTCTCAACCATGCACTAAGGTACCTTAGAAACTTCTTTGCTTTAATAATGTTTCCTATGCATGATTTCTGATTTAACTCATGTATGTGCAGTGGGATTGCAGTGTCTATGGTAATGAAATTCGCTGATAATATTGTGAAGGTAATTCTGATAAAATTACAGAGTATTTGTTAGAACTTGTTTCATTTTTATGCAACTAGTAACTTTAACCTCATCAAACAATGCATATTGTCAACCCTGTTTTAACCAGCGAGCTTTCAACTTGACGTGAAAACTTCTACAGGATTGTTAATTGGAAACATTGACTATATTGTTTGCAGGTGTATGCAACTTCTGTGGCAATGCTTCTGACAGGAATTGTTTCGGTGTTTCTTTTTGGATTCAATCTTTCTCTCGCCTTCTTTCTCGGCACAACGTAAGTTACTCTGATCAAGCATCTTGTTGATAACGAGGCATCATTCAATATTCTAATTAGTTGGTGACCACTTATTAAATGTATTTTTGTGGTGTGAGAGTTCATTCAAGTTTTATTGCAGGGTTGTATCTGTTTCAGTATATCTTCATTCTGCTGGAAAGTCATAGAGGTATTTCACTGCAAAATGGTCGGCTGTGTAGTTTTAATGGAAGAAAATACTATGTAATTCAGAATCTGCTTGTTAGATGCAATAGTTACCATATTGTTTCTATTTACTATTCAGATTACAATTATTCAATTTCTTTTTTATTAATCATGATTTTTTTATGCTATAAAAAAGAATTTTGCTAGGCAATAGATCAATTTGTATTGATTCCAACTTAGCATTCCTTATTGAAGAAGATGCTTATATTTTTCTGTTATTTTTGTGGCAGTTGATATGTATATCAGGTAGATTTTGGTTCTCTCTTTTTTGTTCGTACGGATGCTTAAAGTTTTACAGGTTGTAATAGTTTTTAGAGAAATGTTTGAATTGCCAAGTTTCATTGTGAAATCCTGCTTATTTTGATTTTTGAGTGTATCATAAAGGTTATTTCCATTTATCCGCATAGATTCAGCAAATAAGTTCACTGTTTTCGCATTTCTCTACTTTTTATAGCTTTTAAATTCGTATTGGCCCATCCATAGCGTTCACTTTGTTGTTTGATAAAGTTAGGAGATTAAGTTATCTTTGGTAAATTTGATTGCTTTGTTTTCAATGAACGTAACATATTAGCTTTTATTGGTTCAAAAAAGTTTGGCTAAAAGTATTGCAAGACATTTAAATTGTAGCTGATATTATAGTGTCATATTTAATTTTGCCTATCAATAGATGTTCAATGGTCATGTGCAGAAAAATTCTCTCTTATGGGAATTATTTCTCCATAATTGGTCTGACTTATCCTTGTTTAAGGAGTTCAACCAAGTTCACTGTATAATAATTATTTAGAAAACATTTTGGACCTTAACTTTTCCTTTTTTTTAACTTCACTTTTTTTTTTTTTTTTTTTTTTGATAAATATTGGGACAAACTATGCCAAAATCGTGGTCCGTTAAAAATGGCCTAAACTTGCCTTGAAAGGGTATGACACGAGATGGAAATCAAGTAATATCAAAGCTTGTGCTGACACCCAATACTAGGAAATTTTAATATGCCAAAGAACTATTTAAGGTATCCTCACAAAAAAATATATCATGTTAAGTCTCATCGGGAAATTGGAGAGTTCGAATTTCTTTTTCAGTAATTGTTAGTTATAAGTCACTTGCCTGGTTTAAATTGCGGACATTTTATAAAGAAAATTTATAATATAAATTGTCATTGTTCATTGCTTAGTGCTTACTCAGCCTTTTTCAAAATCCTTCAGAGTGAGTTCATCAGTTTTTTTTTTTTTATACCTGATCATCTATTTGGCAAAAAGATGTCGGTGCAGTCAGATTTGCTGCCAGATACACTGATGTCTTTCTTTTTCAAGAACTTCAACCCAGGTGATTTTTTCTTAAATTTCTAGAGATTTGAGTCAATTTCATGTCTTTTTGGGGGCAGTCGTAGCTTATTAAAAAGTTGTCGTCCGGAAGTTGATGCACAGAAGCTTCTGCTGGTATGACTATCAAAAAAGTTTGTTGTTCGCAAACAACTTGTGTTCGGATTGTTCGTTAAGTGCATAAGCCGAACACGAACAACCCTTTGTGTTTGTTCGTGATCGGTTCTTTTTAGCTTGAAATAAAGAAACTATATATATTATTTATATAATAATATATTATTTATATTTATATCTAAGCTTAAATTATAATAACTTGTGTGGTCATGTGATTCTACATCTTCTATTGTACAGAATTGGTGGATGTTCGAATCCAACACTTTAAATCTATTTTTTCAATTATTTTTAACGAGCAATTTTCAAGTTGAGCATGAGCCAAAAAAGAACAAGAAGATTTAAATCGAGTTGAACACAAACGCATTGTTAATGAGCTTATTTTAAACATGTGTCTATTTCAAAAACGAGCAATTTTGAACAAGCCGAACATGAGCCAAGTTTGAGCTCTCTCAAGCTCGGCTCATATACAACCCTATCTGCAAGGAAGTTGTGTGTCTGTTTTGTGCAGTTATGCAGCAACAATGTTTCAATTGTTTATGATAAAAAGACCTTTCTGCTCATTTACTATTGTGTTATTTATAATTGAATTAGTATTGGTATGAAAACTGACACCTCACTACAGTAACACGATAATCAAAGATAAAAAAAATTTATTAAAATAACAATTAATATTATCATAATGTTGAATTTATAATGTAGATTAGTTTCATGAGATAATCTCTGCTCTAACGAAACTCTCCACGTTCACTATCGGAGGTGGGATCATTGAACTGATCCACCCACCTGAAGAAGTCGCAATTTTTTTATTATTCCTTTGACACTTGTAAAATTGTCTCTCATAGTTATGCTCCTGTCATAAAGTAAGCAGAGAAAATTGTAGTTCACAATAACAATATAATACTCTCAAGGCACAGAAGACCTCAAACTCATCTTTTCTGAAGGTTTAAAGCCACAAAACATAGACCCTTAGGTACAATATTAATAAAAAAAAGAATAATAGAAATGTTCAATTAAAGTTTTAAAAAATTGTGAGGTCTTAAAGCATAAAGTATAAACCAATGAACAATCGTCGCTGCAATAAGACAGTAGATCTTTAAAAAAAAGGTTTTTGGTTGTGTTTAAATCATGTAATATTGAACTCACATGTGTCACAAAAGCATATCACCATAAATGTCATTTTAGAAAAACCCCACCAATCATGAACGGAGAAAAAGGGGGTTCTTAAATCTTTTTTTTTTTTTTTTTTGGTGTTAAGATAGTGGTGACATGGAAAGCTTATAGTTTTTTTGTCATCGAGCTCTATAGGTGCCTCAAATGTGGCTCTCTTTATTGAAGGCAACTTTCACATTCTCTTATTTAAATTGTTATTCTCAACAAGTTGATCTTCATACATGACATGCAATCGCTCGTATTTTATTTCTAAGAAGAAACCAACGTACTAACAGAACTTATTTTCCACAAGCCTCAATGTAAAGCAAGCATAACGGCAATTTTTTCAACATTTATTCATCTGAGTGAAAAAAGCATAAAGGCCTAGTCGTATGTGATCGTGCTTGACTATTTATTCGATCTTAAGTGATCGACATTATAGTCTACTATGGCTTTATCTTGTTCTACAAGTCAAGTGAAGGTGTTCATGTCATTTTTATCTCAATTTTTGAAGGTATGATAGAGATGCACCGTAGGCTTCTTCTTCTTATTAACCTTGCTTTCCTTAGAGATGACTTGGTTATATGACTTTTATACTTCTTCAATTGTTGTCTTGACATGGATAGGCACCTTGCTCAATGATGGTGCCTCCTCCCTTAGATACAACCACATTGTCTATTATTGAAGTAAAGTCAAAGTTGCTACTTTATGGAGTCTTTTTGGCATGGTTAAAATCGACAAGGCCAAGGTGGTATGGGTGGAGCGGACACCAGAACTTCTAGTATAGTCAAAGTTGCTACTTTTTTTTCTCATTATCCTCTCCCTCTTAATTTTGGCATATATTCAGTACTTCTTCAATGTATTCCTTATGTCAGAACATATGGATGAGGATTCAAATCAACATCCTCATCTAAGTACATGTTGATGTTGGAGGATCATCAATAATGTTAAAACCAACAAGTTTGAATGAATTGACCAACTTCATGAATATATAAATTTAAAATTGAAAAATTCAAATTCATAGTTTGATGCACGCATTCATTCAAATTTAATTATCCCTTCTAGAAGGGAGTTTTTATTATCCCTTTAGGCTTCTCATAAGGACAATAGAATTAGAGGTTTGATGCATACATTCGTTTGGCTTAGATTAATCAAACCATGATGAGTGCTTAGACTAGGTTCAATGATACATTAACTGAGAATCATTTTGAAGCTCATCAAATTTAATAGCTCAAAGTAACTAAGAGTTGCATCTCACACAAGAAATGTGATTTAATTTGATATCAAAACTTTGTACTAAGTCACTAAAATAGCTTGACCAAGGGACTCGCGAGTTGCGCACTCTTTTGAGTATCTACCAAAAGAATTTGTTAACTTAAGTCTTTAATTAGAGAAGGACTTGCCTGCAACATCCCAAAGGAAGCCTACTTCATGACTAACTAGGCCACTACATAGCTAGGTATCATCGTTTCAACCTATTTATTTTTTTTATAATTGTACTATATAGCCAATTTTGTAATGATAGTCATATTCTCCGCATATAAATGAGAGGTTAATGGTCAAATATAGTCACATGAAAACTCTCAAAATACACAATTTGGAAATAGCTTCTTATAACTTTATTTTAGTCCTTTCTCTTTTTTAAAACAAAGGAAGCGTTTGTTTCGGCCTTTTGGGCAAAATTCATCCTCGTTTATGTCGAACTTCAGATCCTACATGTAGAATACATTGCTCTTTTTTGTTATAATTAATAATAAATGTATTTGAACTTACTGCTGTTCTAAGCAGCCAACTTTGCTTCCCAAGTATGATGCTTAGGGCATTTTATTTTTGAGGTGAGAACGACAATGCTCTAAGTTGGGATGGAGTTGGTTGTGCCCAATATAAGGTTAGTGTTGGGGTCAAAAGTAATTTTTCATCATGCAATTTTTACAATTTTTGTTTATTAGGACTAAAAATCTCTTTTGTGCAATTTTTTCGTTGCTTTCTTTTTTCAAAAAGCTTTATTTTTTACATTTCGCTACAAATTTTTTTATTCTCTTATAAAAAATTTGAGCAACGACACATTTTTTTAACATGTAGTTATAGGAATTTCCAACTTTGTTGGAAGAGAGTCTATTATACGCACAATACCTTTCAAAGGCTATTTTCATATCCAATAGCAACTGTCCTGAAGGAACACCAAGCGCAACAACATCATCCTCACATTCATAAGAAATTATCTATAAATTTCGATTAATAATTTATGATCTAATTTAAACTGAATTCGTTATCATGTCACATAAAAACCTATTTTAAATATTTTATTTTATGATAAACTAAACAAAAGACCAGCCATATACCATGATTCCATACATATCATCTGATTTAGAGCTCGAATTCATGAACTTAAACCAAAAATATAGGTTTTTGGTATGATGACATGAATATATTTGAAAAAAAAACTATATTTTTTTTCTTCCATCAAACATTGTTTGATTAAATATTAAGAATATTAAATTTTAAAATTAGTATGAATTTATGATGAGCTATAAAGAATTTCTTTTTTGCAGATTAATGCAAAACGAGATCGTTAAGATTTGTGCGTCGCAAAATTAAGAGTAATGGACAGCAAATGATTATATTAAAGGAGCAATTAGAATAAGAATATATTGAAGATAAAAGGTAGAAAATAGGTGCACGTGCATATGATTTGATCAATTACAATGAAAGGGAGAAAATGAAACGATGAGATAAATTCATAATTAATGTCAAGATTATGCCAAAAAAAATTAGGGATAATTACATAAAATAGCACTCGAAATAATGCTATTTACAAAATCTAGCAATCAAGTGAAACTTTTGAACCACCAAACCGATGTATTTACATGCAATGAAAAATATGGGTTGGGTTTTATCATGAATTCTGATATTTGAGTAAGAATTTGAAAAATGGATGAAAGTGAGTGCTAGATTTGTAAATAGCAATGTTTCGGATGCTATGTATGTCATTGCCCCAAATATTTAGGTATCGTAAAGGTAACATGTGCAAAAGAAGTTAAACAAAACAAATAATAATTATTATTATTATTATAACACTTCATGCATTACTCAACAAAGACTATAAATAATGATTTATTAGGCCGACTGTAAATAGTAAACATCAGACTACTGATGACAAAAACGACATTGTAAGTTCTTGATATCATGAACTAGAACTGTTGTCATTCCCTTAAATATAATGTATAGAAATAAAAAACAAAGCCTCAGATGAATCAAGCTTCAAGCCACCGTATCCAAAACTTTGTTTATAACCGAGTTGAAAACAAGATATATGGTGAATAAATATCATACCGCCATAGCATAAACTCCACATTTTCCCAGCAAACATGCAGGCCTCCACCATCATGACTCTCTCCTTCCTCTTCTTCTTCTCCATGCTCCGCCATTCCTGACGAATTCTCCATGGTGGGATACAGACAGGAGGGCCTGACATCCAGTGATCGTCTGATTGATCACTTTGAATCATGGATGGCCAAGCACAAAAAGTCCTATGCCACCATTAAGGAGAAGATGAGAAAGTTTGAAGTGTTCAAGGATAATTTGAAGCATATTGATGAGACCAACAAGGAGAGGAACAGCTACAGGCTTGGGCTCAATTAGTTTGTTGACCTTGGTCATGAAGAGTTCAAGAAGATGTACCTTGGTCTGCAGCCGGGAATAAGGAGACAGGAAGCCATTTTAAGTGATATCAGTGAGTTAATGTATGAGAACGCCGTAGAATTTCCAAAATCTGTCGTTTGAGGAAGAAAGGTGCCGTCAACCCCCATCCAAAAACTAAGGAGCATGTGGTAAAAACACTAAAAATGTCGAACAAACATTGCTTATATGCAAAATATAGCCAAAACTGGTTCAAAGTTTCATAATGGCAAAAAACAATCAGCAGTGGCATTGGCTTAATCACCAACAATCATATATACGCTTCTTTAAGTACATAGCACTTAATTCCTACGTATTTACACATCTAACACCTAAACTTCAATTTTTACATATTATGCCACCTTACCTATGCATTAAGAAAGGTGTATAACTTTTTAAAAGTTAAAAATGATGGTATTTTTATGTGATATGAAAGATTTGGGTGGCACAAATGTAAAAAGTGAAGTTTAATTGTTAGATATGTAAATACATGGGAATTAGGGGGTATGAACCGAAATGTCCCTTCCATTAAAACCTGAATTGTGTCATTAAGCGTCACATGATGGCTGCACGTAGTTGCTGGGCATTCTCTAGGCGACTGCCAAAAGCCGTACAACAACGGTTGCAATGGAGGGGGGTTGATGGACTATGCCTTCCACTATATAATCTCAAGTGGGGGACTCCACACTGAGGATGACTATCCCCATCTCATGGAAGAAGGCACATGTGATGACAAGAGGGTGATATGCTAAATATACACAATTAGGAAAAGTTTCAGGCCATTTACACACACACCACACAATTCTCATGCATTTACATATCACCACCTAAAACTTTCATATTTACACACATGGCACTCAGAACTTAAACTTTCATATTTACACACATGGAACTTAGAACTTCAATATTACATAAAAAAGAGCACTATGACCACTTTGTAAAAGTGAAATGCATCTTTTCATGCATAAGTTTATTGCACCAAAATGCAATTGTATGTAAATATGAAAATTTCAGTGTGAGTTCTGTAAATACCTAAAAATTGTGTGCTGCGTATTTAAATTTCGCAAAAGTTTATAACCTGTTGGAGAGTTTCCAGTTTGAATTTGTTGAGTTGCCTTCTTTCTGTGCAGGGACCGCTGCAGGTTGTGACCATTAATGGATATGAAATGTGCCACAGAACAACGAAGCCAGCCTTTTGGCACACCAGCCAGTGAGTGTTGCCATTGAAGCCTCTAGTAGAGATTTCCAGTTTTATAGTGGGGTAAGATCAATAACAACGTGTATCATAAATTCTGGTTTTTGAACCGTATCAAATCAGGGCTTGTTCATGATGACAGTGGCTCTTTGATGGTCATTGTGGTACTGAGCTGGATCATGGAGTTGCAGCCGTTGGATATGGATCAGGTAAGGGTCAAGACTACGTCATTGTTAAGAATTCATGGGGATTCAAATGAGAGAAAAGGGTTATATCAGGATGAAAAGGAGCACAGCGAAAAATGAAGCAGTGTGTGGAATCAACAAGATGGGTTCCTACCCAACCAAAAAGATTTGAACCAAGAAAGATTTTCATCTTGAGTTTGTATTTATGTTTCCCCTTAAATGTCTTCTTTGTGACCCTAAGTTTCGGGTATTGGGGTATATACAACAGATATCAGGAATAAAAACTGTTCTATTTTGTTCCTAATATAATTTGCACACAGATAAGGAAAAGTAAGAATCAGTTGGATCACTAAAAAGATATAAATTCAAAATAACATTATGTAAATATAATTTCACAGGAAAACATAACTCACCAGGCCGTCGTGGAGATATTCAAATATTTCACGGCAAGAACTAAACAAAAGAGTGTAATCAGTATACAAAGAAACCCAACAAGTTTCAAAGTCTGCCATAAGTTAGACAGATTTGAAAAAGAAACCGCAAGGAGAATTAGAGGAATACTAGTATAAAGCCACTGGTAAAAAATACAGACACTTTGATTCTGTCAGCCATACAATTTACTGTGGCCCTGCCCGCAATTAAGTTAGAAATAATTCTTTAGATATTTAAGCGAGAAATAAAAAAGCATGCCAGAAAAAGAAAGAAAATGAAAATGGTTATATATTATCAATACATCCTCTGGCTTACACCTGTGTCCCTCTTAAAAGGATAAAAATAATCTATTCCCAAAAATACATCAAAGCATTCCCAAAAATACATGACTGCAAAAGATGCACCGATTGAAAATGTGGAATAATGAGCCATTTATAATAATCATATTGCATAAAATTTCAGTTTGTGGAAAGTGTCCGCAAGAAAAATCCAACTGCTACGAATCCCATCTCATTAATTCACAACCTCATTGTACTTAAACACACAATCATAGAGCCTCCCTCCCAAGAACTGAGCAACCTCTGGATGCTTCACCTGCATAAAAATACAGTTTTGAACTAAGTAATCAACGATTTGATATCTAAATTAAATAAAACTATGGAAAATTTTACTAATACCATTCCAACTTTGACTGAATCACATTTCATTTGGGCGTAAAGATTTGTCTCTATTGCCCGTCCCTGCATGTAAAACATCAACGTGAGCATCCCCTATAACAATAAGCAGGAATAACTACTTTTGGGGATTTGTGCTTTTCTTCTCAATTAATACCATTCCCTCCAACAGAACCAGATCAGCATCAGCAGCCAGATATGCCAGCTCTGGTGATACATTTGTAAGATCAATAACCTGGAAAATGAGATAGAACTGGATTTACATCAATCGAATTAATAATACCTGGATTTATTAAATATATTAAAACCGTAGTCCATAAAAACCATACCGGTAAATCATTTCCAGAATTTGCAACTAGCAGACCAGACATATCTACACCAGCAAGGTACCCTTTTTCGTCCTTCAGCTGAAGATGGAGCAGTCAAATGCATAAAAATAAAAAGGATTCAGAAGAGCAATGCAGCTTATCAAAGCAAGATGTCCTTTACCTTTGAAATAATATTATGTAATTCTAGATAAGTTACATCGTTGATTGAAGGAAGCTCATTAGCAGCTAAAACAACCTGCAATTTTCCAAAGTTGTACATGTCGCAAAAATAACGGTTATTGCATGTATATGAAAAGAATTGAAAAGTCATATCATAGAAACACATCTCAGTGATGAAATATATGCGTAGGCTGAACACAACTAGTAGATGTGGCAACTGTCGGTAAGAGCCTAACCTGTGTACCACGCCGAAGTAATTCTCTCGCAAAGGGCAATATCCCCAAAATAATATCTGCCCCAGAATTATCAACAAAAATAATAGCCTGTTAAGGAAACAACAGAAATAGCACTAACATTAATGAAGAAGAAATTACTTAAAAGAGGGCAAATTGAGAGCGTAGATAAGTAAGCCTCTCTAATCTGATAGCAGTCATTCTGAAATTAGAACATTATAATCTGATTATCAGTTATAACTTATGAGTAAAGATGCATGAAAAATCAATAATTATCACATGCCTATATTAATACAAGATAAACAGGGATAGAACCAAATTGATGTGAAGACAATGACAACTGTAAGTTGCATCATATTTACATCAATACAAATTACATGGAAGAGGACATGCTCCACATTTAAAACTCCAACAACTGTAACCTCCATTGTTATCCAAATTTTTTTTAAAAAAAGCACATTCTATGTTAGTCAAGAATCACTCAGTAAATATTCAGAACTATAGTCCTTGCACCATATTTTTATACAAATTCATTCCACATTATAAATATGTGATAAGCATTACCTTTTTCCATGACTTGTTGAGCCATTTGCCTTTAAAAGTATCCAGGTCATCAATAACCCAGGGTCTTGAGAGAAGATTCTGACAACTTGCCAGAAAGGACATGCCATCCCTTGCAAAAACCTCTGCAAGCTATGGAAAATAATACACAGAATTGTCAAGAGAATTTCAATTAATAAAAATAGACATAAATCTCATAGATTTCATTTCTTCAAAGTTTAAAACTAAAGTAGTAATTCATGGTTCAATGAAAAAATCAAAAGAACTAAAATGAGATAGCAAACAGATAATAAGTTTCAATTTACCAAATGATCGGATCTGACAAAGAGCATTTGTGGCATTCTAAATAGCTCCCAGTACAATTCCTTCCAAAATGTTGTTATATTTTACCCATAAATTACTTATCATGACAATCCAACTCAGATTGATAAAGGAAAGGTAGGTCTGTCAAAACAACCTGTTGTTCGCGAACAGCTCGTGCTCGGCTCTTTAAGTAGCTCAAGTTTGACCGGTTCATTAAGCAAACGAGCTGAACAAAAACAATTTTTTTGTGCTCGATATATAAACGAGCCGAACACAAACAAAAATTTGTTTGTTCATGTTCGGGTTATTTTGGCTTAAAATAATTAAATTGGCTACGAAGCTACAAGGATTTATAATCGATTAAAGTTATTAATTAAAAAATAAAATAAAAATATATTGAATTCTATTTAAATGAATATTTTAAAATAAATAATAAGATTTAAATATCGCCCCTATGCTTAACACCCTACGGCTGTGTGACTAGGGCTGTCAAAATGCCACGTTTGCGAACAACTCGTGTTTGACTTGCTAAGCAAATAAGCCGAAAACAAATAATTTTTTTGGGCTCGATATATAAACTAGTCGAACACGAACTATGATATTTTTTAACAAGCCCAACACGAGCCAAGCCTGAGCTCGCTCGAGCTCGGCTTGTTTGCACTCCTAAGGATAGGGTATAGTATCCTTCATGATTTTGGATCTCTACTTGTAGGCTAAAGATGATCTCCGGTTTTTGGTGGATTTTGAAAATGCTTCATAGACATCAAATAGTTCAATACACAAAATGCCTCAGATGCTTAATATAACTATGCTAATTGCAATCTGTAAAATGAACAGTCCTATATTAGCAATAAGCTCCAATTGCTAAGGAGGTAATCCCCAATTTCTCATATTTTAGAAGTGTTTTCCATTAAACACATATAGCCATAAATGCTCATTATAAATATATACGTGCACTATTCATAATCTTGGGAAGTCCTATATTATGTTATATTTTGAGGAGAAAAGGTTGGTGTGTTATTCACTATAGAAATCCCCTACTTAAAATAGGGAGATGAATGCATGCCAAGGTACGACAAAATAAACCCATGTCACTCACTACATGGAGTACCTTCCATATATTAAAATTTATATAACAGCATCCACCCTCAAGGTGAGGCATATATATTAGTTTGTTTTCATTTATTTCATAATTGTGTGATGCGAACGGGTCCCAAAGCTTCCGCAAAAATATCAACCACTTGCTTTAAATGGCAAACATGAAGAGTGAAAATCATTTCAGACAAAACATTCAAATGAAACTAAGGATGCGCTTGGGAGAGCTTATTTGCAGCGGTGGCGTTTTCAAAACTCCGTTGTCATTTTTGTATTAGACGCGGATCATGTGTAGGACCCCGCGATCCACGTTTCATATTGTCGAAAGATGACTAATGCCCCTCCTCACTCCTGCCCTAATCTCGCAAGCGGCGAATTGAACTATCCCTCTCCGATCCAATCTAGCACAGCGTAACACTCCGTCACTTGATAAGGTTCTGCTACGGCTGGCTATTTTTGGATCTGAGGCGCCGGCGGAAGCTCCGGGACCGGAGCCGTCCACGTCGAGGAAGAAGAAGAAGGAGGCAGCGATGAGCCGACGGCTAGTCCGGCGAAAGAGTATGCCGGTGCTTCTTGTGGTTTTAGGTTGAGTTGGATGTGGAGGGGAAAATGGGCTGTTTTAGTTGTT
The DNA here is from genome assembly GCF_001263595.1 of Phalaenopsis equestris. NCBI lineage: Eukaryota > Viridiplantae > Streptophyta > Magnoliopsida > Asparagales > Orchidaceae > Phalaenopsis > Phalaenopsis equestris. Next base: position 29,711 of record NW_018165677.1, on the reverse strand, counting down.
GTGGGGAGGTTGTTCTGCCTTTGTGAGATTGGTTGTGAGGTGAAGGTTTGTGAGTTTTTTTTTTTATTTTTTATTTCTAGAGCTTTATCCTATTGATTATTTCCATCACCAGATTTTGTATGTTTGCTTCATTTATATGTGATATTTTGTAGTTTTTTTTGTAGTTTAATTTTGATAGTTGTTTGCCGGTGAGAAGTTTTATCAAAAAAATAGAGTGAAAGGGGAAATTTAATACATGCCATGCCCTAAGTTCTGTTAATAAATCAATTTGATTTTACTTTTGATGATTGGGATAGCAGCTTGGATGGCCCTCCTTATGGGTGACCAGTGCTATGTGATATGAATGGTGGTCATTTGTCGTCATTTGTGGCAATCTTCACAATCCTGTTTTCACAGTTTTGCTTATTTTGCTAGCATGAAAAAATTACTTTTGAGTGATAGATCGTTCATTTAACTAAAAAAATCTGCAAATAAACTATTTTTCAAACGCACAAACCAAACAACTAAACAATTTATCCAGAATGGGGGCGGAATGATTATTAATCCAAAATCATCTGTTTTCGAAACGCACAAACCAAACAACTTGTCGGATTATCAGGATAGGTTGTTTAACAACAGATTATCAGAATAAACCGTTTATCTGGATAAGCTGAATAAACTGCAGCTGCCCCAAACAGACCCTTAATTAACTTCAATATATTTAGATTTCTCGTGGAACACAAGATTGTAGTAATATAGATGGTAGTATAATTACTACAATTTAGAATTAGAAGTTGTGTACAAGAAAAATCAAACTTCTATTTAACATCCTTATGCAAGATGAGCTAAAGCTTTAAATTCATCCTTACCACCAACACTGGACATTGCCACAATAATTTATCTTTTCCTTTTCCGATTTACTAGGTTTCCAGCACTAAAAATACAAAATATAAAAGTTGACTTCATAACATCAAGAGATTCAATATAATCAGAATGAGAATGCTTGCATAGCTAAATGCTCACCTTTAATATATGATAAGCATTTTCCAAAAATCTTTTGATGTACGCAAGAATAAGTAGAAAAGCCCCCAAACGCTTCTATTTTGGAGTTTGCATGTGGCTAGCTCATCATTTTGACAATGAATTAAATACTAAGTATAGTGACAATCAGAAAAATCATTTTTCCAACTAATCTTCGGTATTGCGATGGATCATCAAATGATGCCTTAACATCTGAAGTGGTTTGAGCATCCACTATGACATCAGCAGGTTTGCAACAAAGAAAATTAATCACTTCAAGAAGGCCGATAGCATCTTTCCTCCGAGAAAGGAAGATCTCCAGTTTTATTATAAGCAAATTTAAATCAGACAAATTATTTGGGTTGTCTTAGCTCTTCAGTAATAAAACACATTTGCAAGTAGAGTTTTACTTCAAAGATGTCTATTTGGTGTGACAAATATCATCAACATAAATAACTAGCACGAAAAAACCTGAAGATGTAGGTTTGACGAAAAAGAAATGATCAATGGTGCAACAACAAAAGCTGAATTGACAAGAACTTCACAAAACTTCTCAAATAAAGATTATAAGCTCTATTTAAGCCCAAAGATGGTCATCTTGAGAAGACAAATGATTCTCCCCCTAAGAAACAAAACCAAATGGTAGCTCTATACAAATTGTCTCATTCAATTTGCTATGAAGAAAAAGATTACTCCCATCGGCCATAAATAGAAGAGTTCAGACTAAGGGTCTATTTGTGGCAGCTGCAGCAGTTTGAGGAAACAACTGTGAAGTTGCTCCAGAATAAGTTGTAGTTCAAAAGTTGTCGTAACTATTAAAAATTTATTTTAATTTCAAAAATTTAGACTGTAATTTTCTGGCAGCAAACACACTTTAACATGTTAGGTTGAAAAAAATAGTTTTCTACCACAAAAAAAAATATATTAAGCAACTAAAAAATTATTCCCCAAACAGAGGTATGATGGTAGTCTGAAAAGCAAAGCAATCTGAAAGTTGTCCCAAACGGGCCTTAAGTTAAGTCGAAAAACTTTTAAAGTGCCTTTATCCAATAAACCCATATGAGTCCTTTGACAACTATTTGAACTTTATATCAATCGATAAAGTCATCATGGTGAAATTTCACAAAAACACCCAAACTCAAGCAATTGGGGGAAAAATCAAATCCAATATATGATGCCTGAGTAGAGCACTCATCTAAGTATTCATAGTTTATTTCCTGAGAGGATTTTGAAGCATTTACTTACAAGTCCCAGGACTAAGGACAAATAATAAAGGTGGCAAGTAAAAGAATGATTTTGTAACACACCTATCCTAGGGATAAAGAAAGGATTTGGAAGATAAAATATCGACATGAGAGGAGACAGGATCAATGAGAAAACTGTCAAAATTGTACCACTGAGAAAAAATGAGCCCAACAAGCATAGAGAAGGGTCGTGCTAGAGCAGTGGGAGCGCAGCAACAAGAGATAATCATTAAGGGATCGCAAAAGGACAAGTAGCATTGAGATAAAGGGTTGCAGCACGTGCAAGGGATGCACTGATGAGGCAAGAAAGGGATGAGGATTAGGGAGCTAACATTAATCGTGCAAAAAGGATATATATTTTAAAAACTCTACACTCAGAAAATCCCCAATCAGAAAAGGAAGCAAGTGTGTTCAAGGTAAATGTGAAGGAAGAAGAACAAACTAGCACAGCGACCATCAATTGTGAGCATGGACACAATGCCAACAAGGTTCCAAGCGTAACCATCAAGTGAAGGACTGAAAAAAAGAGAGCTTGATCACTATAGGAGAGTTAACCGCTTTGATACCACGTTGACGAGAGAAAAATTATGTTATCCTCTTGGATAATGACATTGCAAGGTACAACCAAGGAAGCCTACACAACTCGCTATAAATAGAGTCCCTAATATGAAAATTTTCAATATTAACATCATAAGAATCTATGAGGCTGGCAAAACCATCAACTTTATAAGCTATACGAACTTGCTTAAAAGAAAAACCTTAGAAAAATTAGTTCTTCACAACCTTATAATTTATTTTAAAATTTATTGATTGATCACCAATTCAACAAAACATTAAATTCTAACTAAAAATATATGTCGAACATCTCCTGGTTTGGCATAAAGCCTAAAAATAAGCACATGATTTATTTTAGAAATTCTTAAGCCAAAATGTGCATTTTTCAATGGAACACAACCTAAAATAGCCGGCATTTAAACTGAATCAAGCCAGTTAAATTGACATAAAAAAGCTGAAATCTTAAACTAGTAAAGCCCGTCAAGACTCAAAACCCTATATCACTAATCAACATATCATGTTAAACATCTAACTTTTACCACCATCAGCCATCAAAAAGATGCACCTTTTTTTTCTGACAAAGCTTTCACCGCTGTCCGTAGAAATGAAATGCCACTTTCTTTACTCATGAGCCAACCTCTGTTGCACTATGAGAGTATAAGAGTTTCATCCTCAACTCTCATAGCTTTAGTTTCGATACCAAACCTCTTACACCTTAAACTTTGGGTATTGTTCAACAATAATAGTCCGTTTATTACCCTAAACAACATTTCCACCTCTACTGTTGTGCGGTCCACATGGCAAGAGCATAGCCATTTTTAAGCAACGTTAAGAGCATAATAGAAAATTTTGGATTTTGTAGTTTCAAAATTCAACACAAAATGTTCAATGGTTCCTAATAGCATGAAAAGGACAACATCCATTTTATACCCCACTACCACAAAGAGCAAGGATTAGAAGAACAGAATGTGAGCTCCTTATACTAATCCCCACCATCAAATGAGTATAAGTGTACAAAACTTGGCAAGGATTACTGATTTCAATCACTCAACAATGAAGATGAATCTTACTAGTCGACTGCCATACAGAGGTTGGCCAAAGGTCTGTGGCTCCCACCAACACTCGACAAACGTCATAACAAACGTAATGTATGTTTCTCTTTTTCCTCCTTTGCACTCATCTTCTATATATATATATATATATATATATATTTGTGCGTGTGTGTGTGCCGCAAGCCGTGGCCTGTTGATTGGCGGAGTTCGTTGTAAGTCCCCTCAGGTCACGGGTTCGATTCCCAGTGCGCCGGATTCTCGAATATTTAGACACACGGCGCGGGCTCTTATCATGGGGCCTAGCACATGGGAAACTGATATTTAAGCCTTTGCCAAATATCGATTTCCTTATATATATATATATATATATATATAGATTGTCTATAAAATAATTAAGCCAGTCCATAAAGCCAATACTTTATTTATAAATATTCAAAACAAAAACTTTGGTTGTTTTAGTTCTAGGCATTGAGTGGCTTTTAAACTAACCTGATTTAATTCCTAATAATTAAATCCACTCATGCTCAGTTAGTTCACGCATTCACCTACAATCAAAAAGGTTATGTGGCAACTGCAATGTGTTCAAACATTTCTTTAGTTCTCTTTATCCACAACAACTTTGCCAGCACCTTAGATTCATTTTTAAATCTTATCATCATCATTGCAATAGCCTCAGCAAAATTCCTCAAAAATTATGTACTCGTTATCCCTTGTAATAGGCAATTTATTTTTTATTTTTTTACTAACAAAACTACTTAAGAGATTCAATTGCCTTTTCTCCAGTGGTATATAAAAGAATCAATGGAAATAGTATCTTCATTAGAAAGAAATTTATGGAACTTTGAAGAAAAAAATCATGATATTTGCATCCCAAATACAAGATTTTTGTAAGAACTTTCAAGCATAGAGAATATCACTTTAATTCTACAAGAAAGAAGTTGCATACCTGTGCAGACCCTAAATCAAAAATATTGCCGGCCAATATTCCTCGAACCAAATTTTCGACACGTTTCCCCTCATCTTCAATATGATCATTCAGCTTTACAACACCTTCAAAAAGTGAAATAGCTTTGGCATTCTCTTCATCCTGATAAATTTTATGCCACATCTTTAGAGCCTTACAATCAAAACCAACGTCTAAGAGTTCCAAACTGCCAAACTGATACCTTGACTTTCTTAAATATATCCCTAAAACCCAATTCTCTAAGTACAATCTCCCGAAGCCTGCAAAGAAGCTATAATTATAAAAAATAAAAAAGAACCAGAATTGGAGTCAGCAACTTCTCATTTAAAATGAAATAAACATGGACGCAATACTTTAGTCCAAATAAAAAGGTATTATAAGCACAATATACACAATCAATGCTCACAATTCCATCTGGTGGCCCGCCATGACTCTCAGGATTTTTCTTCAAGTCCTCAAGAATTTCAGTATATCTTGGCACACAAAAAAAAAAAAATTAAGCAGCGCCAAATGTCAGTTAAGATCTCGTAGTTTTCAAACCCAAGCAATTTGAGCTGAGCACTGGCACATTTAAAACTATTCTGCTAATACTCCATTTTTCTCAAAAAATAGGTTCGGGGGGAGAAAGACAAAAACAAAATAAGTATTACATGGCAATCATTTTGCTGGTGGATCAAGGGTGTATGAAATAACAAAGTGATCTACACACATCCCTAAACATCAAAAAACAAGGCATAGAATATAATGAAAAGCATAGCAACAAAGGCAGATCATGCTTCCATTTTCTATCATCAATGATCTCAAATAATTCCGTTGCCGGATCATATTCAAATCCCTAATCATCGCATATTAAAAACGCAGAAAGAAAACTCTTTAATAAATAAGGACTAATAAGTTATATTGTTTTTTTTTTTTTTTTTTTTTTTTTTGATAGAAGATAACTGCAAGTTCGATAACTTTCTAACGATCACCGTGCATTTTCCATTTGGATTTCGTTCAAAGGAAGTTTAATTACACGGGGGCTTAAAGGCATTAACATCGTGTTGATATAAAGCAAAAATAGCTCATCGCAGCGGTGTATACACTGGATGGTTACCTTTGAGCAAACTTCTCGGCTTTCTCCGCTGCATCTATGACAGTAGTATCATTTTCAGCCCGTTGCCTGTAACAAAGCCAACTTCAGCGTACAAACAAACAAGCAACTGGCAGAGACAGATATGCTTTCATAAGCGCGGTATCTACTATCAGAAAAAAACCTAACGGCAGCATATCTAGAAAAGCTGCGATGAAATCAGAACTCGCCTGAAGGACGGTACAGAGTTCAAGAAGACATCGATCCATTGTATCTCAACATCCGTTGCCTTCCGGGGATTATCCGAAGGGAACCGGTAGGGAATGGTACAAGCTCTGTAATTAGATTCGACTGGAGTCTGCAGCAGCGGAAATGGCACGGAAGGGGACGAGCTCTCCATTCTCTGCCTCGCACTGAATCTCTCTTTCACTCGGAACCCTCAGACCTCCTTCTACACCTTCCGCCTCCTCCCATTATAAGCTCGGGATTACTCAACTGTTCTTAGGTCACGCCAACAGTGAAGTAAGAAGTACGTACGCTAACACCCGAAAGAATTATATATTTACATGGGGCCATAACATGCCTACCACACAAACCTTATAAATATCTATATGTTTAATATTTAGGTTTTCTAATTAATTAAAACATACATGACATTCTGATTATTAATGTCAAATGTCACAAGCAAATACATTTTTTCATGAAATAGATTATGACATTAAAATGTTGAAAATATAAAAATATCAAATTTTAGATGTTAGATATGTAAATACATAAGAGTTATATGATACGCATGTAAATTTTGTTTGATAAATTTATCTTACTACATACAATTATGGTTTGTAATAAAGACTACTATTAGATAATAACATTTTTATCCTCACAAACAGTCTTTCATTCGTTTGTTAATTTATGTATTTTCATTTAGAGCAAACGTTGCCTCATATCATTGACTTGAAGGTATTGGATTCAATTTAGGGTGAGACAAGTCAGATTATAGGCTAGCCAAATTTAAATTTTATCTAATTTAGATGAAAAAAATATTAAATTAAATTATTACAATTAAATAAATGATAATTGGCTTAGGGTTTAAATATTATTGTTATACTTAATTATCATTTTTAACATTATACCATTTAAAATGATAATTGGTTTAAAATACTATACTTTATATATATAATATATATATATTAATACAATTAATTCAAATTCACAACGAAATAATTTAAATTGCAAACGTGGGAACAAGGAATACTGATATGAAACATTAAAAGGGTCAATAAAGAAATAGATAAATAAAAATCATATTTTTCTGATAACGCGCAATAATAAACGAAGTACGGAATGCACATGTTTATTGTCGGAACCCGCATGATATGTCAGAAGCCCCCACTTTTTAATTATCTTTTTTTTTTTTTGGTGAGTTAATTATTATCTTTATTCTCAACTCTTCTTACAAGTCATCTGAACAATCAAGCCATGGAGATTTTTGTACTTCTCCATCAAAAACTCTAAATTTAAGCAACATTGTGCTGAAGCAACAGGGTATGGATGACCCGAGAAATTACAACAAGTCAAAACCATGAGGCTAATAATTCAAAGTGAACAAATCTCCGGGGGTGAGAATTTGGATTATTACACTTCCGCCCAATTTTTGACATTTCTCATCAATCATCACCAAACACTAGCTAATTCCATTTATCAAAGGAGAACTCATGAAACTAATAAATATAATTTGTAAGTTCATTTTTTGCACTTTATGATTAATAATTATAGTATATCCAATATAAAGTGTACAAGTAAATAAGTAGTAGTATCCATGAGACATATAAACAATTTAAATGATAATTCTAAAAAAAATTTGAAGTTAATTACATTCATAAACCTGCTGTACATGTGAACGAAAGGTATACAAATTTAAAATAGATAGTAATATATAAATTCATCTAAACGCATAAAGGTTTCTTCCAGAAATACCCTTAATTAATTATATATATATATATATATATATATATGAGTTTCGTATGCATGCTTATAAATTTGAATCCAAAAATTTTTTGAAGAAAAAAATGCTTTGGATACATACTTCGCTTTCTTCATTTCCTCCTTTCGAGTTTCATGCTTAACAAATCATCTATGCAATTTCCAAACTTTCGAAGATTGGGTGTTAGAAATGCAAACACATAAGATTTGTGTGGCACAAATATAAATTTCTCATAATTTTTAAACTTAAATATAACAACTTTCCTTTATTAAATCATCATGTGGAAACTAGAGCTGTCAAAAAGGCCCGTTGTTCACGAACAGCTCGTGTTTGACTCGTTCGCTAAGTTAACAAGCCGAACACGAACGAACGAACAAATCTTCGTTCGTATTGCTGATTTTGGCTCGAAATACTACTAAACAATTATATATATATATATATATATATATCTCTTTG
>NW_018165677.1:8314-21325 GCF_001263595.1 Phalaenopsis equestris | reverse complement strand
TATATATATATATATATATATATATATATGATGAATAGTATTTTTAAACAATTTAATTGACTACAAGGCTACAAAGATTTATAATCAATTAAAAGTATTAATAAAGAAAATATAATAAAAATTATTAAATTAGATTCAAAATGATGTATATAAACAATAATTTTTAAATTTTGCTCCAATCCTTAACATCAATTAAATTAGATTAGATTCTAATTATGGTTATCAAAACGGCTCCCGTTCTGCTCCCCAAGCAAACGAGCCGAACACGAACACACTTTTTGAGCTCAAAATATAAACGAGTCAATGCTCATGTTCGGCTCGTTTACACCCCTAGTGGAAACCTCCTCTAACCTTTATCATACATATCCAAATCACCTTATCTTTAACAGATGTTATTTCAACATTTCCTTTAATATAAACCTTCAATTATTTTTCCAAATTTTAATCACAATCAAACAGAAATTAATCAGATATGCTATGCACAAAATTCTAACATTCCCCTTACCAGCAGAGTAAAACTATATATTGCATGAAGAACCTCATTTCTTTGCCTTAGAGAATCTGAGGCAGCGGTATTTTTCTCCACTGACGGTGATCTCAAGTGCACCATCCTGGTTGTCTTGAGATGAAGCAGTACCCATGAGCACACTCTTCTCTTTCTCAAGGTTTTCCCTCTCCACTTTCAGCCTGGCCTCCTGACGACTGATTTCTGCCTGCAAAATAAATAAATAAAATATAAAAGTTTGATTTTTACATTTAGGACACTTTGATGCTATAAACCTATGCATAAAAAGGTGCATTTGAACTTTAAGAAAATAATAAAAGTGATATTGTTGACGTGATGATAAAGATTTGAGTGTTATGAGTGTAAATATTAAAGTGTACGTTTTAGACATGTAAATGGATAAGAATTGTGGTATGTATGTAAATGCAACTAATGATAATTAGTGCAATAAAATCTCAGTTAATATAAACCGATCAAAGCTGTAAGCCCGACGCAAAATGGCAATTGCAAATCTCACAAAATAAAGCACCAGTTCTGCTACTAAGAGAAAGGCACCAAACATTACAATCAGATGGAATACCAAAAACATACAATATACTAAACCAATTTACCGCTGACAACATATGCAGAGGCAAAATAACTAAAAAATAGTAAAAATAACACAGTTGTTTTATGGAATGGTGAGGCAGTGCTCCGTTTTGCGATTAGTAAGCGCAACCGTTGTTTTGGCAGGTGTCTGGCGCACACATCTATTGAAAATGTTGAAAGTTGAGAGAGATGCAGCTCTGATAGAAGGGGAATAATGTAAAATATTATCAACAAATTTTTTAGCCACAAAAATGGCCTGATTCTATGAGGCTTGAGCTTGGAATAGCTACCAGGACACCTTACTTTATACAGGCGTATCATTTTGAGATCTCCAGCATTAAATGTTAAATGTCGACAGTGGACATCAGCAGGTTGCTTGTATAGCATATTAGAGGACTCAAACTGCCTTCTTATGCTTTCTAGCATGAAGTCGAAATCTTTCGCCTGATGTTCAGGTTCTACCACTCGAGAAAAATGGTGAGATCTACTGTATAATTTGGAACTTTAGTGTATACTACGATGCAAGATGGACTTCTTCATGCAGACAGATTCATCATGGAATTATAAGAAAATTTGACCTGAAAATGTGCTTCACCCCACTATTTTGGTTGAGCTCACACAAAACATCAAAGCATATTATCCAAAGTGCAGTTGCCAGCATCAGTTTGCCCATTAGTCTATGGATGGTAAGAAGAACTTAGATGAGGATCAATTTGCAAAATTTTCCATAACTTATGCCAAAAACATCTAACAAATTTGTTCTCACGATTTGATGTCAAGGCTGTGGGGAATATCTTCAAGGAACGCTCCGACAAAAAGGAAATGTCTCGCAACGATTCTAGCAAGGAATGTCCCCTTCAAACAACAATATGAGCCATTCTAAAAAGACGATTGACAGCAACCATAGTTGAATCAACGCCATGCTGGATTCATGATAACGCCAAGATGAGATCAATGCTAAAATCTTCCCATATTGTCTCTAGCATTGGAAGTGAAAGTGAAAATTTATGTGTTCTAAGTGGTTCCTTTGCAAGCTTGGCAAATTGGGCAATACTCCATGCATCGAAAAACATCACAACAAAGCATTGGCCAGAAAAATGATGACCAGATTTAAGATAACATCTTGTCAATTCCCATATTGGTGGTAAGGCCTCCAGTATGCAAACCCCGAATCAAATGGTCATGCATTGCTGCTTTGAAAATACAAAGTTGATTTCCTTGAACAAAAATCCTTGTCGAATGGAGTAATCATAAATAGGAACATGGCTATCACATTTCTTCCAGGGGCCAACAGAAACCTCGTCTTCACTATAGAGGGTTTTGAGAAGCTCCAATTCAATACTTTAAGTTTGCAAGGCAATCAAAAGACTAAAGCGTCGCTTTAATGCATCAATGCTTCCTCATCTTCATTATAGAGGGCTTTGAGAAGCTCCAAGTCAAAACGTTCAATTTCCAAGGCAATCTAAAGACTAAAGCGTCTCTCTAACGCAGCAATTATACTTTTTTAGATTTGTATATGAAAATGAATGTAAATTTATGTAAGAAGAGTGCCCAACAAGCATGTATGTTGCTTAAATTTTTGGGGCATTTACATACATAGCACACATTTCTTATGTATTTACATGTCTTACACGTCTTACACCTAAACTTTCTACATGTCTTACACCTAAACTTTCATATTTAGACACATAACTCTCAAATCTTTAATAGCACACAATTCTTATGTATTTAACATGAAAAGACTCAGATCTTTTCATGTTTAGGCTCAAAGCATCAAAGTGCTACATATGTCCATATGAAAGTTTAAGTGTTAGATATGTAAATGAATAAGAATTGTGTGCTATGTATGTAAATTTTCATAAATTTTTTTAGTTTAAAAACCGTAGTGTGTGATCAACATCTAGGATAAAACCTTGGTAAAAAAAATATATAAGGTTCACACTAGTTGAGTGCCAGGATAACCACATACAATCATTTTGTTGGAGCACTGAGGTTTTCAATGACTAAAGCAATGGATCCATCTTCATGCAACAAAACAATACTAACACTTATAGTTGAAGTATCCAGCTTTAGGAGTATGCATTAATTGTTTTAAATAAAAAAAAATCAAACTAAACAACATATCCCTAGTTAATTTGGTTCAGTTTTTGGTTTTGAATAAAGGGTGATTTGGATTTCAATTTAAGACAAAAAAATATTGCATAAACTAAATATACATATATATAATATAGTTTTATTAATGATTTCGTCGATTCAATTTTGTTGAATTTGATTTAGTTCAATTTGCTTAACAAATCTGTCAACCAATCTAATTGAACCGATTGAATGCACAATTCTATCCTCTTTCACTCAAAATGGCTTGTCAAAGTTCAAAATAGCCAAATAAGTGCCAAACTAGGCAAAGTATTGAGTCAAAGTGGTGGTGTAGTTCCTCTATTCATAAAAATTATTTAAGTTTGAGACTGTCCATGATTGGAACCATCACCACACTAAATCTGCGGATTAATCAATGATAAAAATTGGCTAGCCTGGTGAAGCTTCGGATTCCATTGAAGGATTTAAGAGTCATCCATTTCTGATATACCGAGATTTTTTATGGGTTGACACAAATCCCTTCTTTACTAATGAAAAAAAACCCAGGAAATGTAAACTGAAGTTGGCGAACTTGCATTTGAATAGATTAAAAAAAAATTGTTTCAGCAAATATGATGAAATGTTCTATAGGTTTTGAAAATGATCAGATAGAAAGCTAGACCAAGATATAGTCAAAATAAACAACAAAAAAAGTGATTGGGAAAAGTTTTAATACCTCGTTCAGAGTTGCAAAAAAATATTCTATGCATTGCATAAATGGAAGGGTATGGATTTCCATTCATAGAGAACATCCCACAATTTCAACGTAATCTTCCATTCATCACAAAGAAAAGTGAGAATTTAGTGGCAACCTCTTCGTCAGTATAATTTGGGAAAGGCAATAGCACCCTCCAATTTATCCAACATGCCTTTTAAGCTGGTAATATGTAATTATTATCTAGTTCAAAGCATAGCTATCCAAGCACATGCATCGTGTAATGAATAAGTCATCCATTATATCTTATAGTGCTCAATGCTCTTTCAAGCGCAATTTATAATGTGCAAGATTCGACAAGGATTCTCTAAGAATGAGAGCAGTCTAATGTTTAATAGTTCAGAAAATAGGTAGTTCTGATGGGAGCTCTTGTGGACTAATATGAGCATTTTTCTGCAGTTGAGCTCAAAGCAACTGGAGATGTTTGGAGACCCGGTTCAATAACCACTACTGTAAACGGACAGTTGCTTATTTGTGTGCATCTAGTTGACTTGACCGAAAAATAGATGGCTATGACATCTTGATTTCACAGAGAACTTGATGGGGGTCGCATGGTATCTATCAAATTCCTTGCGCTTCCAAATCAAATACATACACATTAGCTTTGCTGCCATAAATGGCTCCCATATCAATATTTCAAAAATGCTCCAGAATAAGGTGGCACAAATCCATATCAAGTACATCACAGGACACTTAGCAAAATAAAATATTTCCAAATAGAAAAAGTTACTCTATATATGTTTACACCTAAAATTTAAATACCATTCTAAACCCACATGATCTTGCACAAGTGGGCATGTTCAGTTTTTTGCAACTTCAATGCTCTCAGTATTAAGCCAGATATCACATTTTCGATGCAACCACTAAACAATTCACACACTTTGCCATTGACGGTATACCTCATCTTGAATATCTAGTGTCATAGTGTGATGCTAGTTGTTGAGGAGCAACCAAAATTTCATCTAGAACACATCAAAGGACATTGCCTTCATCGCATGCTGACTTTCCTACATCAGTTCTTGGTATAGGATTTTCATCACATTATTACTTTCTTGGTCTCATTCAACAGATTGCGCTTGTCAATGGTTTGGACAAGTTGACTAGGTTGTAAGCAATGAATGCATTTGTGTTTGGTTTAACATACGGGTTATCCCTTCTATGATTTATTGGTTAATTTGGCAAACTATTTTCCGAACTCTTTGAAGTATGCTTGTAGCAACGGATTGAAGGGAGTTATATTTGGAGGTGTGAGAGGAATGTTTAACAAGGCCGTTGCTATGCTAGCTATAAGATCTTATGTTTGAAGTTCCTCGAGCATTTTGTGCGAGCTACAGTTTAACTTTATAGGCAAATTGATTGCATGAGACAATGACCAAATAGAATTTGAATTCATGTCGAATTTGACTTGAATATCTTAAGTCCCCCAGTGTAGCAAACTACCAATTGATTGTTGGTTTCATTCAAATTATTACTCGCAATCAATTTGCAAAATTCTTCAGTGTCTTCATTCACAAACCAAGAGTCCTATAAACAATGATGCTATTAGAGGCAGAGCATTTGCTCAAATTTGTGGGTACGAAGCTTCCCCATGGCAATTGTTTCATTCAAACCCAGCCCATGACAGGCCTTCTACCCTCTCACTATTGAGTTGGAGGAACTTGTTCCACCACGTGCCCCTCCCCTCTTCAGTTTACAGGCTACAAGTTTGCTTCTCAAGATGAATCTTCATGAACTCAATATGCATATATCACCGTTAAAAGTGGAGATTATCAAGTTTTATTCGGAAATCAACTTGGTATGAGTCATCATTCCCATTTCTCTACTCCTAATATTCTTCTTGTTGGGATGAGCTAGCTGATAATCATCTTTGAGTTTGAAGTCAAAGAGCACAAACCACCAACAAGGGTGTTCATCTTCGTCGGATTCAAAAAACCCTAGTAGTGTTAGTGATGGGTGTCTTAGAGCTCGACTTTAGCCGCGACACACCCTTGGAGTTTCAAATTGGGCTACTATGGTTGCACATCATGCCGGCAATGAGATAAGGATAGCTTTTCCCACGTCATGAGATTTCAAAATTGTTGCCGCATATCCACAGTGAATCAGAGGAACTCAATAGTGATATCAACCATTTCATGGCCAGGTTTGCTTCGTGGCATAGTAGCCTATAGCAAGAAAATACAAATACAGAACAAATTTTGTAAAATAGCCAAATATCTATCTTAACACGAAATTCATGTGGATTTCTATCACGGAATTCATGCATATGGTTTCCTAGTCTCTTGGTTGGATAAAATTCCTCCTCCTCTGAGTCGAAAAAATCTAGTCGCGAATACAGATCTCTAAGGCTTTCTGAGAAAGAATGCACCACATCCACGCCTAGCATTCTTCTTTCAGCCTTTGTTCCCCATAACGGATTGAGATTAGGATGGGGGTGGTCGATTTCTCCTATTTGGTCGTCGGATGAATACATCCCGATAAATTGAGAGTCTGGATCGCCTTCCTCACCTCTGTCGTGAATCTTCTGAATTTCGCAGCGAGTTCTTTAATGTATTGTGTGGTGATTACTTGGCCTTCCACAATGCATCTAATCTCCGATCATCGCCGCGAGCAGCCATCCTCCTACTACCTTAGACCATGCTCTGATACCAATATGACATAATTGGTGCAAGAATAATACCGAAACCTTTAATAAATTGATGATAAAAATTAGAAAAAACATGAAAATTACGCACCTTGGATAGAGACGATGAAAATTACGCCAATTTTAAATGGTTGAAACCTTCCTGGAGTTCATTTCTACCCCTTTGGCCAAAATCACATAGCCTAGAAAATGAATATTTGGTAAAGCAAATTCACACTTTGATATATTGAGGTAAACTTTATGAGATCAAAGAACCATAAAGATTGAGTAGAAGCACGTGCTCTTTGAAAGATTTGTTATATACTAATATATCATCACCCAAAAACATTTAAAATGGCTTCAGTGCATCATTTATACGCCTCATAAAAGCGCTAGGTGCATTGCATAACCCAAATATTATCACCTTCCACTCATAAAGGCCCTCATGAGTTTTGAAGGTGGTCTTCCATTCATCTCCCTACCTAATACAAATTTGTGATATCAGCTACGAATATCCAACTTGGAGAATATTGTGGAGCCAAATAGCGTATCTAGCATATCTTCTAAGAGAGCAATCGGGAAAACGATATTTGGTTGTGATTTTTTTAATAGCACGGCTATCCACACACATGACAATCCTTCTTCGACGCCAATAATGTTGGGATAGCGCAAGGGCTCATACTGTGCTAAATTAATTGTTTATCTAACAATTCATTAACTATGTCATCTAAAATCTGATGTTCTTTCGGACTCATCTTATAATGAGGGTGATTGGGGAGAGAAGCATTCGAAACTAGGTTGATCTGAAGTTGAATGAAGCGCATGGATTGTAGCATGAACGATAATTCTATGAGCCCTATATCCTTAAATTACTCATGTAAATCTGATATCTACTTGGGTGCAAAACCTGAAGTCAACTCCCTGTTACTTTCGTTCACTACAAGAGCTAAGCTGATTCTTTGAAGGAATTTAAGATCAGCGGTCCAGAAATTGCACATATATTTGATTTTTCATGGTTATATTATTTAAGGGTTTTATTTATTTATTATTATTTTTTTTTTAAGGGAAGTTTTTTCATGGTTGTTGGTAGTATGTAAAGTGTTGGGTGTTGAAAGTTACTTGAGATTCTTGTCTTTCCATTTGAAAGAAGAGGCATTAGAGCGACATTAATATATCGCTCTCATATCAAACTGCCAAGGTTGACCAAGAATTGAATGACAAACATCCACGTCTAAAACATCACAAAATGCCTCACAAACAAAATGTTTTCCAATTAAAAATGTGACGACAGATATCCGTAACCAATATATCAATACCTCATTTTACCAAAGTAAACTTGTATTGATTAGAATGTTTACTAGTTTTGAGATTGAGATATTGTACCACAGAGTTAGAGATGATATTACAAAGCATCCATTATCGACAACTATATCACATACTTTTCCATTGATCGTACACTTGGTCTGAAATGTTGCATGACATTGTGATTGGGTTGGTTGGCGAGGAGCAATCAATAGTTTTTCTAAGACACAAATAAGAGGTTTTCCTTCATCCCCATCTTCTGTTTCAGATTTTTCCTCAACTTCATTGTTTCTATATCTAAGAGCTGAAGTTGTTCTCAAGAAGGCCATTTGTTCAATTTATGATCCGGTTGGAAGCATTTGTAGCACTTGAAGTTGGTAGAATTGTTGTAAGGGGCTTTCAAAAAAACTCATTGTTCGCGAACAGCTCGTCTTCGGCTCGTTAAGTGGCTTATGTTCAGCTTGTTTATTAAGTAAACGAGTCGAATGAGAATAAAATTTTTAAGCTCGAATTATAAACGAATAAAGCACGAGCAACCATTTGTTCGCTCGTTTTCGGCCTGTTCTAGCTCGAAATAAAGAAGTTTATATATTATTTATATAATAATATATTATATATATTATTTATATATTAATATGTTATATATATTTATATTTAAATTTAAATCATAACAACTCGTATGGTCGTGCGTTTCTGCACATGTTATTACACAGAGTTGGTGCAAGTTTGAATCCAACACCCTACATCTATTTTTTTCAATCAATTTTAACAATCATTTTCGAGCCAAACATGAATAAGAATATTTAAATCTAGCTTAACACGATTACACTGCTCACGAGACAATTTCGAACACGAGCAATTTCGAACGAGCCGAACACGAGCCAAGCCTAAGCTCACTCAAGTTCGGCTCATTTACAACCCTAGTTGTAAGGATTATCCTTGGCCTACAACTTTTTCTTGTCAACAAATCTAAAATCTGTAGTATAAGTGTTTTTAACAACATTTGAAGATGAATTAAGTCGGATTTGTCTTCTACTGGCTACAATTTTGTTTTATTTTATATGATTTCTGAGATACCTTCTTTGTCAAACTTCTTTTGTTATACTGATTGATTTGGATTTCTGCCTTATATAAGAAATTCACAACCTGCGACAAGAACCAAATCGAACTCAGCTCAACTCTATCTTGGATTGCTTCTTTGAGACCTCCAATATACATGACAACCAATTGATTGTTTGTCTCATTTAGATTATTTCGTTCACTCAGCCGGCAGAATTGCTCGGTGTACTCCCTAACAGTTCAATGACCTTGTGTGCAATGTTGGTATTGAACATATATAACATTTGCTCGAAATCAGTGAGTAGAAAATATCTTCTAATGCTTCATTCTACACCAACTTCTAATATTACCAATTCGTTCTCATCGACAGGATTGTATCAATTGTGACCACCATACGACTGCTACCCCTAATAGTCGGTATGCTACATATTATATATAATTTGTTCTCTGTTTGATTTTTTTTTGGTTGAAAGCTACTACACACCATATTGATATCAGAGCATGGCTAAGGGTAGTAGGAGCATGGATGCTCACGATGATGATCGAAGGTTAGATGCATTGTGGAAGACACAAGAAATCACCACGTTATGCATTGAAGAACTCATTATGGTGTTTCTCCAACAACCCAATCGGAGAAACAGATAGCCCCCCATCCTAATTGCAATCCATTCTAGGGAACAATGACTGAAAGAGAAATGCTAGGTATGGATGTGGTGCATTCTATCTCAGAAAGCCATAGAGATATGTGTTCGTGATTTGATTTTTCTAATTCATATGAAGAAGAATTTTACCCAACCGAGAGACCAGGAAATCATAAGCATGAATTCTGGTATAGAAATCCACATGAATTTTGAGTTAAGATGAATATCGTGTTCTTTGACAGCCATTTACACATTGAGGACTACCTCAATTGGGAGTAGGTTGTGGAAAATTTTATTGAATACATGGAAATTCCAGTAGAAAGCAGGTCAAATATGTAGTGTACCGACTAAAAGGGGTAGCAGTCATATTTGATCATAATTGTTACAACTCGTTAGTGAGAAGGAAATGGAAATCTCAAAAATTGGAGTATAATGAAGCAATTCCCTAAAGGACATTTTCTACCCACTGATTTCGAGCAAATGTTATACGTTTAACACCAACATTGCGCACAAGCTCACCGAAATGGTAGCGAGTACACCAAGCAATTCTGCCAGCTGAGTGCGTGGAATAATATAACTGAGAAAAACAATTAACTGGTTGACAGGAATACTTGAAGTTTCAAAAAAGGAATCCAAGATAGACTTGAGCTGAGTTCGATTTGGTCCTTGATGCGGGTTGTGAATTTTGCATATAAAGCAGAAATCAAATCAATCGACATACAAAAAAAGTTCAACAAGGAAGGTAACTCAGGAACTTATATAAGATAAAACGAGATTGCAATCGGCGGAAGGCAAATCCGATTTTAATTCTTCCCCAAATGCTATTAAAAACTTTTTTACTACACATTAAATATGTCGGCAAAACAAAATTGCGGGTCAAGGATAATCCTTACAGCAAACCCACCAACCTTAAGTGTGCTACGGATGCTTCCAACTGGATCATAAATCAAATAAATGCCCCTCTCAACAACAACTTCGGCTCTTAGATGCAGAAAATAATGGAGTTCAAAAAAAATTTTGAAATGGAAGAGAATGAGGTGGAAGAACTTCATGGGGATGAAGAAGAACCTTTTATATGTGTCTTAGAAATAACTATTGATTGCTCCTCGACAACCAGCCCATCACAACGTCATGTAATCTTTTGATCCAAGTGTACGATCAATGAAAAAGCATGTGATTTACTCGTCGATAGTGATTGCATTGAAAATATCATCTCTCGTTTTGTGGTAACTCTCAATCTTGAAACTAGAAAACATCATAATCCATACAAGATTAGTTGAGTGAAATGAGGTATTTTGATATATTGGAAATGTGTCGTGTCAAATTTTTTATTGAAAAATATTGTGTTTGTGAGGTACTTTGTGATTTTTAAGACATGGACGTTTGTCATTTAATTGTCGGTCAAGCTTGACAGTTCAATATGGGAACAATATATGAATGTCATTCTAATGCCTACTCTTTTGAATGGAAGACCGAGAAACCTCGGTTACTTTCAACATCCAACACTTTGAATACTACCAACAATCATGAAAAACCCAATATATGTGCAGTTTATGAACAGATAACCTTAAAATCCTTCAAAGAATTAGCTATTCTTTTAGCTCTTATAGTGAACGAAAGTAACAGGGACTCGACTGCAGCTAAAATTGCTAAAGAGATATTAGATTTACTTAAGCAATTTAAGGATATAGGGCCCACTAAATTATCGTCCATACTGCCACCTATGTGCCCCATTCAACATCAGATCAACCTAATTTTAAATGTCTCTCTCCCCAACCTCCCTCATTACATGATGAGTCCAAAAAAACATCAGATTTTACAATGCATAGTTAATAAATTGTTAGATAAACAATTAATTCAGCACAGTATAAGTCCTTGCAATGTCCCAACATTATTGGCGGCTAAGAAAAATGGTCAATGGTAAATGTGTGTGGATAGTCGCACGATTAATTAAATCACAATCAAATACCATTTTTTGGTTCCACTCTTAGAAGATATGCTAGATACGCTATCCAACTCCAGCATATTTTTCAAGTTGGATCTTTGTGGAGAATATCACCAAATTCATATTAGGTAGGGAGATCAATGGAAGACCACCTTCAAAACTCGTGAGGGCATTTATGAGTGAAAGGTGATGTTGTTTGGGTTATGCAATCCACCTAACACTTTTATGAGGCTCATGAACAAAGGGCTAAGCCATTTTTAAATATTTTTTGTGTTGTTTACTTTGATCGTGTATTAGTATATAGCAAATCTTTCAAAGAGCACGTGCAATACCACTACTCAATCTTTATGGTTCTCTGATCTCATAAACTTTACCTCAATACATCATAGTGAATTTGTTTTACCAAGTGTTCAATTTCTAGGCTATGTGATTTCGGCCCAAGGGGTAGAAATTAACTCTAGGAAGGCTTCGGCCATTCAACAGTGGTCAGTGTCCTAGTCTCTATCCGAGGTGCATAACTTTCATGTTTTGGCTAATTTTTATTGTAAATTTATTAAAGGTTTTAGTATTATTATCGCACCAATTTACTACAGCTAAAATATACCTATGGTGATACAAAATCATTAATAACAGAAAGTTGTTTCATGGAGTAGTCGGGATGCAGTGGTCCCTCCGAATATGCAAGAGGTGGAATCGAGTGAGGAAGTGGCTGCATCAGCATCGCTTTCACGACCCATACGTAATCCTTTTTTTTCTTTTTCAAACAAATTTCACAGTTTCAATCCATCAAGGCCAATCACAAGAAGTTCGAAGCCCCTCCTCTTTCTATTCAGACCAATCCCCAGATTACAGATATTTACATGGACAATTACAAGCAACATTTGCTCCGTCGATGTTCATTCAAATGTAACAGGATAAAATCGATTACCTCGCGACGTGAGAGCTCGGCTTTCCAGGCGGCCTCGCGCTCAGCTACCTCGCGCTCGCGTTCCTCAATGTAACTTTGCATCTCTCTCTCCTTCATGACGCGATCCTGGATGTCAGCGTCAAGTGCCTCCTTAAGCTCCTGAACGAACTTGTCCACCACGGCCTTTATACGCAGCGACATCTCCCGGAATTCGAACGAGCAGGGGGGATAAAAGTGCCCAAACTCACTATCCCGATCCTCTTACAGTTCTCTTCTTCTTCCCTTGGGGCACTCCAGCGTGGCACTCATTTTCTTGCTGTTAGGGTTTTATTGAAGAGGGAGAAGGGAGTAATCTGGATTCCAGACGTCGTGCCAACGGAAACGAGGCCAGATTTGCATTTAAGAATCCCACGGGATAAGATTTGCTAAATTGTAATAGGGAACCTACGTATTTCAAACAATGATGTTTAAGAAAATGTTAGAGGACTAATTTTTTTTTTTATTGGAAGATTTATAACGCTCAATTTCTTATATTTACATCTCATTCACAAACTTCATTTTTCTTTTATATATATATATATATATATACTAGTTTT
>NW_018165677.1:749-8288 GCF_001263595.1 Phalaenopsis equestris | reverse complement strand
ATATATATATATATATGCCATGAAAATGTGTATTTCATCTTTTAAAAATTAAAATATTTAAATTATAGTGTTAGTGAAAATATAAATTATTATCGATAAGCTGTCACCCGCCTGCTATCCACCGCCTTCCGTCCGTAAGCTGGCCCCAAAGACCCCCGCCATCTGCAACCTGCATTCTGTTGTCGGTAGTCTACCGTCTGTTGGTCGTCCGCCGCCGGCAACCCACCAGCCGCCCACCAACATGTCGCTGCCAGCGGTCTGCTAACTCCTACTACCGCCGAACAAAAAATATATTTTTTGAAATACATTTTTTTCAATCTACTTTATACATTGAATCAAATAACTTTAAAGTATTGTAGAAACATTGTAGTCATAATATTTTGTAATTCTTTTACATTGCATTTTATTTTCAACAAACCATAAGTGCTAAGTATGTGAATACATAGGACTTAGTTGGTATGTATGTAAATGCCCCCTTTTTTTTTATTTTTGTGTGTAGAAAACTTATGATGATAAAATTAATATTTAAGCTTTATCTTTGTTGTATGCCGGAAAATTCATGATGATTGAATGATAATTTAATATTTTAGCATTGCACAAATATTCAACACACATATATATTTGAAAGTACTATAAGACACCAAAATTTTTATGTGAAAAAACTCTATAAAGAAAAAAATCACAAGGTCTAGCATAGTTAAAGTAATTCAACATGTATTTATAAATATATAGGTCAACTCTTCTTATAAATTAGATAAAATGAAATTACAAAATTTATAATTATAGATATACAATATTAGTTGAGCTATAATAGCCGTATTTGAGTTACAATAAATGTATTTGATTAAGAAAGTTGTAGTCGGGAGCTACAATAGCTATAGTTGGCCGTCACGCTACTTCAGGGCACTTATCAACTCGATTTTCTTGTTCCAATTTATTTATATTTAATTCATGCATCATGCACAACATGAACAAAACACTTTTTCAAGCATAAATTTATGATAAATAAATAAAATTAATATGTAAATGAAGAAAAATAGCAGATAAAATCACATAAATTTGACACATGTCAGTAAGTGCACCAAACTCGGGGTAATTATGCCGCATCCTAGTGCAATTATGTCAACTTTAATATTATTTCACTTGTTTTGGCGCTTCTTGAGACAGACCCTAACGTAATTGCGCAAGAAGTGTCGTAGGTACATTGGTCCTCTTGCTTGTTCCAACTTCGTATTTTGGCTCCCTGAATCTCACTTAACAATTATAACCTACAAACATTGCAAAAACATCTTCCACAAAGCATAAAATTATGATAATAACGAAATAAAACAAGAGATTTATGAAGAAAAAATATCACAAATTTTATTCACATTAGTAGGGTGAATTTTTCAACAAGGAAACTTCAAATATGACAATATTATGGTTGACTAAACTAGTGCTCGAATGGTAGGGTGAATTTTTCAACAAGGAAACTTCAAATATGACAATATTATGGTTGACTAAACTAGTGCTCGAATGGCCACTAATCAAGTTGGGTTGTGATAGGGTTTAAGAACTGAATTAATGGAAGTTTGAAAGAGGAAGGTGAGGTTGTTGATGTCATATTCCAGACGGAATTTAAAAAGAGGTTAACAAATAAACCTTACATGGACAAAGTGTGTAAACACTTGATTTCCCATATCCTTATCAAAAGAGTACAAATGGAAGATTGGTTGTGGACAACCTCACAAGTATTTCCCACATCCTAATCAAAGGAATATATGTTGGAGATGGTTTATGGT
Source organism: Phalaenopsis equestris (assembly GCF_001263595.1). NCBI lineage: Eukaryota > Viridiplantae > Streptophyta > Magnoliopsida > Asparagales > Orchidaceae > Phalaenopsis > Phalaenopsis equestris. Next base: position 6,507 of record NW_018165677.1, on the reverse strand, counting down.
AAATCTCATGATAAATTCTTGACCTAACTACAATTTAATTATCACCAACTCAGTCATTTATGTCGTTCAAATTCTCTAAGATTTAACAAAATATAATGAACCGAGATTGCTTCATAGTAAAAGCACTCACTTGAATCAATTTACAATTCTTTTTTACAATGTAACACTAATTATGATCTTAATATCTTTATTGCTCATAAGAAAAATATAAGGATGATAAAACCTAATACAAAATATTTGATCAATGAATACATATACTTTTTAAGTACTTATCTTCTTAATTTCATGCTTTTATAATTAATCCTTCTAATGTAGGTAAACTCCAACAATATTCAAGAGGTATTAAAAAAATTGATTGCATAGATGCTATTTATAGAGAAACGCATGCACTTGAAATGAATAGCTTGTGAAAACAATTGACCTTACAAAAAAGATGTACTGATGCATGCAAATGGATCTTTAATATAAAATATATGCAAAGGTACAAAGCTAAATTGACCTTAAAAGAATTTACTCAAACTTTTGGAATTAGTTACTTAGATTAACTCTTTTCAGGTCATTCTTTCTCATTGCAAATCTTGATTAGCCTCTTCACCAACTATATATAAATATAAATTTTAAACCGTGAAAATGAAGTACAACGAATAATCATTATAGATTCAAGACTACTTAAAATAAAGGTAAATTGTATAAACATGAAAATTTTTTATACAACTCAGGATGAACTTTAAGAGCTTAGTTTGGGAGATTCAATATCATAATTTAAAAGCATTAAAACTCGGAATTGCAAGCTTATCACTATTCATTTGTAAGGAATCATCCACTAGTTAAATCATTTTCTTATTATTTATGTTAATGATATTAACTTAACTAACAATACTAAAGAAGAAATTAGGAGACTGGGCGAATATTAAAAAATAAATTTGAAATTAAAGATTTTGGAGCTTTGAAATTTTTTCTTAATATTAAATTGAAAATTTTAAGAGAATTTATAGCTATTTCACATCATAGATATACTCTTGATCTTCAATAAAATGAAATATAAAAATGGGTTCCTATCGATGCTATTGACAAAACAGCTCACCTATGTCAAGTTAAACTTATTTATCTCTTCTACTCTTTCTAACATCTATTACTCTTTCAATGTAAATAGCCAATCTATATATAATCACACCAAGAAACATCTTTATAAATCTTATAAAATATTAAAATGATTAAAAATGTCACTAGAAAAATGTCTTTTCATTAAAAAAAAAAAGGAAATAGTTAAAAGGACATAAATTTTCTTCCTTTGATAATGATTGGATTGGGTTCATAATTGACTAAAAATCCACCCCTAACTATCATTCATTTTGGGAAATATAGTCACATGAAAAAAATAAAAAATACATATATACGATGTTGCTAAAAGTAGCAAGTAGGCCATGGATCATAAAATTTACTAAGGAACATGGCTAAAATTATTTTTTAAATCCCTAAACATCCTCATTAAAGAAGTAATGATAATGATATGTGATAACCATGATAGAACTGATCAAGCTGAATTGATGTACATTTTATTAAAAAAAATAAAAATTGATCAAGGGATATTCAAATTAAGTGTACTCTGTAAAATTTCATATAATAGATATCCTAAACAAAGCATGTGATCAATTGCTGCTTGATAACCCAACTTTTAAGCTAGGAATGATAACATTAATTATTCTTTAATTATAGACTTTGGGTCTGTTTGGGGCAGCTGCAGCTTATTTAATAATTTGATAAGCTGATTAAAGCTGATTAAAAATAATCTGCTGAGAAGTTAGGTGCGGTGACTACTACAAATTTTTATTTTTTTTTTAGAAGTCAGACCGCTGCCGGAAAGCTGCCACCGCACCTAGATAGGTGCGGTGTGAAAACGCTTCTTTCAGCGTTTTCAAAACGCATAAGTTGCCAAGACACAGTTTACCCAAACAGTCCAGGTGTGTTTTCAAAATGCCACCGCACCAAATAAGTTGCCCCAAAGGGACCCTTAGGGCCCGTTTGGGGCAGCTTAAATGTGCGGCGGGGGTTTTTAAAAACGTTTTTAAAAACGCCGCCCTAGTGTTTGGATATCGCGTTTTACATGCATTTTTTGAAACAACTTTTTTATATTATATTACACGCGAATCGCGGGTATATCCCCGTGATCCGCGTTTGGGCTCCATTTTTTACTCCGCTACCCTCCTAAGCCTGTAGCCGACCTTCCTTCGAACATTTGGCGTCGATCTCGCCTCCGTCGCTCCGTAGGTAACAAAACTCTTTCCTCGCTCGGCTCCTCCCTCCTTTCCCCCATTTCGCCGAGAGATCTAAGTTTTTTTGCAAGAAATTTCACTCGATCCATATGTTTGGAATTGTTTGGTAGCTAAAACCGAGATCTGTTCTGAATATGCAAGTAGCGGCGGTAAAAATATAGATCCACTGTTTTTGTGATATGTTTGAAGCATCCAAAGAGTTTTCTTCTCCATTCCCCATCCCAACCTTTCTTCGAACAATGCACATAATTGTATTAACCAAAATTTTTTTCGAGTTTTGTTCATATGGTCTCCATGCTATTCAAAGTTACTGATTTTAGGGTATTTGTTGAGGCTAGAAGATATTGATGCAATGCTTTGTTCCATGCGATTTGATTCTTTTAGGGTATTTGTTGAGGCTATAAGATATATATGCAATGCTCTGTTCCCTGCGATTTGGTATTAAAGTTGCTTTATATTTTATTTTTTATGAGGATATGATGAACTATTATCTATGAATATGTAGAAGATATGGGGTAGGATAAATATAATCGTGTTTATGTGAAGAATATTGTATGTGCTTTGCAATAACAATGATATTCAACAAAGTCAAATGGCATAGTGCAAATAACAATTGATTTTGGATTGCCTACTATTTCTAAAATGGAGTGTATTGCATTTATTGAACAAAAAATGGAGCTTTTGTTGTCGGCTTGTTTGTGCAAAATGGAGTGTATTACATATCTTTGATATTCTTTGGGCCATGTTTTCTGACTTTCTTCAACAAGGCACATAATTTCTTAGAAGTCAGTACTGTTTTTGGGACTATTCTATTTTAATTACGAAGATTTACATAAACTTCGGTTTTTACATATATGTCATCTTACCTATGCATTAGAAGGTGTATTTTTCTTTTTTAAAAGTAAATATAGTTATAGTTTTTATGTGATTTGAAAGATTAGGATGGTATTATTGTTATTTCTTGCATGTGTGGTTTTGCAACAAAGAAAGTTTGGGTGATAATTATTTTAGAGCTCTCACGTTATGTTTATGCAAATAGTTTGCACTGGTTCAATGAATATTCTATTACTGAGATGGTGATAAGCATGTTTACTTCAATGAAAGTGTCAGATATTATGCAATTCAACATTTTTTGCTTTGATGAGACCCCTGTCTTTACTTGTACGAAAGAAAATTGACTATCTTATTATGGTATATCCAATACATTGTTGTTGAAGCAGGTTTTCCAAGTATGTTTTTTAACAAGCTAGGATGATGTCAGTTGGGTTGTTGGTTTAGAATTAGAAAGTTGGGTGAAGATAATATGATCTATGGTCTATGGTCCTTTGGGTTGTCTTTGCTAGCATTGGTTTAGAATTTCTAATATGCTCTGTGTTCCAAATTTCAATTGGTTATTACTCAAATATTGTGATACTATAAAAATAGAGAAAAATAAAAAGAAAATGTCTCATAAATGATGGTTATATGAAAAGCACATTTATGTTTCACCCATAGACTGATACATATTTTAATTCATTGTATTTTTTGAATTTTGTTTTACATAAGCATATTTCATATCTTAAGTGTCTCATTTTCAGTCATAATGTCATCTAACCATCCGTTGATATGACGGTAAAAGATGAGTAAATCTAAAGTCTCTGGTTCATCGGCTATGTGGGACAGGGAGGCTACTAATATTTTTTGTGATCTATGTGTGAGGGAAGTTGAATTGGAAAATCGACCCACAACTTTTTTTAATAAAAAAAGATGACATAATATCACAATTAAATTCAAAGAAATAACTGGAAGAGATTACGATATGATGAAACTAAAGAACAAATGAGATCAATTAAAGAAGGACTGGAAACTCTGGAAAGAGCTTAAAAGAGGATCAACTGGATTGGGATGAGATACAGTAAAACGAACAATTGATGCACCTGAGGAATGGTGGGCAGAAAAGTTAGCGGTAATAATATCACTAATTAAAGTTAATTTTAGAGACATATGTTTGGAATATTAATTAGAATTTTTTTTTTGTGATTTCAGGTTGTGCCAGGGGCAAAAAAAATCAAATTTACTGAAATTGAACAAGCTTTGGAGAAAAAGTTGGATGGCATGTTTACTGGTGTTGTAGCAACAGGAACCCATTTTTTCACCCCTAATGAACAAGGTGTTACAAACTTAACAGAGGATATAGAGGCAGAGCATATAGGTGATTCAGGAGAAGGTCCGAGCCAAATCAACACGGATATCCAATCCACTGGTAGAACAAAGCGCCCCCGACCTGCAAAAAATAAAAAAGGATTTGCATTTGTTATAGGTTCTATTGAGACATTGATTGAAATTTCCAAAAATAATTCCAAAACTACGAAGGACAGCACAATTCAAGAGTGTCTTAAGATCCTTAATACATATCCTGGCATTAAGGAAGACCAGGATATGTATGTTAAGTATGTCAAGTTGCTAGGAAACTCTACCCGGAGGCAGTTCTTCGAGACTTTAGACCCAGAATTTCATCTTCCTTGCACTCTTTTATGAAAGATTGAATGCTATATATGTAACTTCATTGACTATTTGTTTGATGGACGCTTGTTGTCTTATTTTCTATTTATGTGATGTACTCGTTATGCGTATTGTATTTCTTTCATCCTTCAATATGTTAGCTACATATCGAACTTTGATGTTCACATATGCAAATATCAATGAAATGTGCGGCATGTATGAAACTTTCTTCATATTTATATTGTATGAAGTCAAATTTACATGCACGTAATCTTTGTATATTATTTACTGATATTACATAACTATTTGCTATCTGATTTAAAATCCTACCTTTCTTCCAGATTTTATATTATGGAGGAAGGACAAATTAATCAAATCCGCGTTGTTACTCTCACCCTTACGTTGTTATACCATTACTACAACACATATGTTGATCGAAACCCATGCATGACGTCCAGCAATATTGGAGATAGATAGATCAGAGAGTTATTGCGTGGTCACCCAACACGTTTTGCAAATATGTTTCGTATGATAAAAGTCATTTTCCTTGACCTCCTAAATGAACTTCGGACCCTCCACGGACTTCAAAGATCATCAAGAACAACATCTAGTGAGGTGTTGGCAATAACACTCTACATTTTGGCCCAGAATGAATCGATGAGAGGAGTTATGGAACGGTTTCAACATTCATATGAAACCATAAGTAGATATTTCTCAGCTGGGTTGAATGCACTGGTGAGTCTGGCTCGTCAAATAGTCAAACCAGAGGACCCAACATTTCAGTCAATTCCCACACATATTGCAAATGACCCTCGTTATATGTCTTTCTTTAAGGTGCTTCCCATATTTAAATGTTAGTTAATCAAATTTCATATACATGATCTTATTATTGATTAATTCATTCATAGCAGGATTGTATCGGAGCTATTGACGGAACACATGTCGACGCACGTCTTTCTAGAAAAGAGAAAGTTGCATACATTGGACGATGCGGATCACCAACA
>NW_018165677.1:0-668 GCF_001263595.1 Phalaenopsis equestris | reverse complement strand
TTTCCCTTATCCACCACCAGGTATGACAATCGTTCAGAGCTTTTGACCATCCTAATTACTTTAAAATTTCTAAATGAAAGAAACCCTTACTCAGGTAAGTACTACTTAGTAGATGTCGGGTATCCTATGCAAAAGGGATATTTGAAGCCATATCCAGATACAAAATATCATATACCTGATTTCAAGAGGTCGAGCAGGGTTGCACGAGGAAAGAAATAAATGTTTAACAAAAGACATTCATCCTTGCATGGTGTGATCGAGAGGTTGTTCGGGATTTGGAAGAAGAAATGGGTAATTATACGTGATATGACAACTTATCCATTTACAAAACAAGTCCAGATTGTAGTGGCAACAATGGCACTACACAACTTCATTAGACGACATCATTCCAGGACAGATGCAGAGTTTGTCGTTATAGAAGAATATTCATTGCAAATACCACCCGAGGCATTTGAATACCACGTTGGACGTTCCATCCCACAAATCGATATAGATTCACCTGAGTCACAAACCCCAGATGGTGAAGGCGCTTCAGAGATGGCGGGTTTGAGAGAGCAAATAGCAAATGACATAAGTCAAAGCATTTAGATTTGATTACATATTATGTCTTTTGATTATGTTTAATTATTTTCATCATATTAAAATCATGTCATTGTTTTAATGAATGA
>NW_018165676.1:247758-251169 GCF_001263595.1 Phalaenopsis equestris | reverse complement strand
AAACTCTTGAAGTTCCTTTGAATCTCTTATCTTTTGCAATCACTCGAAACAAAATAATAAAAAGGATAAAGTAATCAAAAAGTGGTTCCTGAAAATCTCTCCGAACTAACTACCCAGAAAAGAACTTTAAAAAATTGCCAACATTTTCAGGACCCTTTTCTAAGTCTTCTCTTCTTACTTTTATAGTTTTCCAAGGGTTGCCTTGGGATCTCTTCAAAATGTGACTTGATTTGATGTATTTGCTCAAGAGATGCTTCCTTTCATGATAATTTTCGTCCATGGTGGTTACAACCACCTATTAAGCCAATGGGTGCCGAAAAAACCTCTTTGAAATTCATGAAAATTGATTTTACTTGTATAGTAATTGCCACTAGCGCGTAAGCATGGGGTCTCAGTGTTTAGGTGTGGTCTTCTCTGTTTAATTGGCTCTTAAACGCCGAATCTGACGCTTAGGGGCCAAAATTCTTTTGGACAATTTTTCACGTTTTTGCTCCAAATTTGATACATTTTCACTATTTTAAGCATTTTTTTCATTTTTACTTGTAACTACAAGAAAAACACAAAAATACCTTCCATTAAAGCTTAATATCTCAAAAATAGATATAAAAATGTATCTAAAAACACTATATATTTTAGGTGTATTAGTGACGTGCTCTGATACTATCTTCTTCTATCCATTTTTATTTAAGATAATCTCCTTATACACTTTCTCTATGTAACTAGTATGGCTAAATTGCATTTTCAATTGCCATCCAATATGCTTTAGATGTGCATGAATCTCAATTACCTTTGTCTCCAGTAAAGCCATGACAGTCTCAATTTTGTTGATCTTCTCTGATATTCCTTCAATACTAATGGCTAAGAAACTGTTATACATCTCTTGTGCACTTTGAATAATGAATCTCTTCCTCATGGTCTCTTCCATCTTCTTCAAATACTTCTCCCATGAAGACATCTTCTCAAAATCTCTCTCTCTCTCTTAGACTTTATGGCTAAAATGATCTAGGGTGAAATTATTTCATTAAACCCATCTATTTATAAGCTTCAATCCATTTAGTAACTCTTAGACACCTCCTAAAACTACCTTGGCAAGTTTTTGTCAACCAATTGGTGGTTAAAACTTCTAGAATCTGAATTTCACACATGGTTTTTAACTCCCATGTTTAATCGCCGAATATTGGCGCTTAAGCGTCAGTGCTCAATTTTGCATCAGTCAACTTAACGTCCAAATTCTGATTTTAGCATGTCTAGATCACTAAATAAAGTCTTAAAATCATTACTAACACAAAATAGTCTCAAAAAATACTACCCCAAATTTTCTAAATCATACAAAAACAACAATAAAAGCTAAACACACTGATAAATATGGGTTGCCTCCCACAAAACGCTTGGTTTAACATCGTCAGCCCAACGTAACTAGTGCTTATAACGTAACTAGTAACGTAACTAGTGCTTATTCTAGTTGACCCAACATCATTCGATTGTTAAATTTATGTTAATCCACTACTAAATAAGGTTTCAGTCTATGACCATTCACTTTAAACACTTTCTTAGTTTTAGGATCTTTAATATCCACAACTCCATAAGGATAAACTTTTAACACAAAAAATGGGCCCATCCACCTGGACTTAAGTTTGCCTGGAAATAATCTTAACCTTTCATTATATAGCAAAACTTGTTGCCCTGGTTAAAAATTTTTAGTAAGAATCCTTTGATCATGCCACATCTTCATCTTTTCTTTGTAAATCTTAGCACTCTCATAAGATTCATTCCGTATCTCTTCAAGCACAATAATCTTTTAATTACAATAATCTTTTCTCACAAGCATCTGTCAAATTATAATTGAACTCTTTAACTGCTCAATATGCTTTATGGTCAAGTTCAACTGGTAAGTGACAAGCTTTCCCAAATATTTTCCTATATGGGAACATTCCTATAGGAGTTCTGTATGCAGTTCTGTAAGCCCGTAAGCCCACAAAGCATAGTCAAGCACAAAGCATAGTCAAGTTTGACTGACCAATCTTTTTTTGTTGGATTCTAAGAAATTTTCATAATTCTTTTAATTTCCCGATTGAATAATTTAGTTAAACCACTTGTCTAACACTTGTCTGAGGATGAGGATGATAAGCAGTAGCAATTCTATGGTTTATATGATATTTCTTTAATAACTTCTCCATTATGACATTTCTGAAATGACTTCCCCCATCAGTTATGATAACTCTCGCCATCCCAAATTTACAAAATATGTTCGTTTTAAAAAATTTTGCAACACTTTGAGCATCACATCGAGGTAAAGCAACAGCTTCTATCCATTTGGATACATAGTCCACTGCTAACATTATATATAAATTGCCAAAAGGTGGTTTAAATGGTCTCATGAAATCTAATCCGCAAACATCAAATATTTCAACTTCCAACATATAATTGAGGGGCATCTCATTTCTTTTAGAAATAATGCCTACTCATTGACATCTATCACAAGTTTTAATGTGAGCATTAACATCTCTAAAGATAGTAGGAAAATAGAATCCAAAATTTAAAATTTTGTATGTTGTCTTATCAACACCAAAATGTCCCCCAAAATCAGAATTATGACATTTTTGGATAATTTCATAAGTCTCTTTGAAAGGTACACATCCTCAAATAATTAGATCCTTTCCTTGTCTATGTAAAAATGGGTCATCCCAAAAATAATTCTTAACTTCAGAAATAAATTTCCTCTTTTGGTTATATGTCATTCATTAGGGTATAATATCATTAAAAAGAAAGTTCACAATGTTGGCATACCATGGAACACGCCACTTATTAATGCTGAACAACTTTTCATCTGGAGAATGTTTATTAATTTATTTTTTAAAATAGAGTGGTTTTTCTAACTTAAGCCTAGACAAATGATCAGAAATTTGATTTTAAGTTCACTTCTTATCTACTATTTCAATGTTAAATTCTTGCAAAAGAAGAATCCATCTTATAAGTCTTGGTTTAGCATCCTTCTACTTCATTATGTACTTAATAGCAGAATGATTTGTATGTGTTATGCAATGAGTTCCAATTAAATATGATCTAAATTTATCAAAGGCATATACTATTGCTAATAAAAATAACTCTTTCAGTTGTTGTATAATTAATTTGGGTTTCATTAAGAGTTTTAATAGCATAGTAAATTACTTTAAAAATTTTATCATATCTTTGTCCTAAAATTGGTCCAATAAATTAATCACTAGCATCACACATCAGTTCAAAAGGTTTTCCCCAATCTGGTAAAACTATAATTTGTGCAGTGACTAATTTTTTTTTTAATAACTCAAAAGCTTTTAGGCACTCTTCATCAAAATTAAAAATTGCATCTTTATCCAAAAAATGGCATAAGGGCCAATAAATGGCATAAAGGCTTAACAATTTTTGAAAAGT